>NC_091750.1:39984588-40247088 GCF_043380555.1 Nothobranchius furzeri | reverse complement strand
GTCCAGAGTCTGGGGGCCACAGCAGCAGATGATCTGTCACCTTTGACCTTTAGCCTGGTGCTGCACAACCAGTAGGCTTTGGTCACTGGACCTCAGGGACCTGCTGGGGGTGTAGGGACCGAGAAGATCACCAGTGTATGATGGTGCTTGTCCATGAGGTCATATATGATGTTGTTCCACTACACTGCCAGGCTTAAAGCCATGAAAACACACCGTTGCACTTCTTGAGCGATGCCAGCAGTAAATAAGTCATTAGGTCACATGTTTTGACATAATCTACATAGATACGACATTGCATCGCTGCAACAGTCAAATCTAGAACGTTACCAGAGGTTTTACACTGAAACCATGCAGCCCTGTCAATTGCAGTAACTGACGTGTCCCAGAAGCATTGCGTGGCAAAAATAGAACCGGATCTGATCTTTAGCGGCGTTTTATTTTTTACGTCGGCTGACCGCTCCACGGCTCAGCAGCGCGATGTTGCTTGAAGGCATTAAAATGTTTTTCCATGCCTGCAGCATGCCCCAGAGCTCGGATTTCCATCCCGCGTGTCATGGTTGCCCGTGACATGCTGTAGATAGGCAGGTTCATTTACGTGCACAATATTTCTTAACGTAGTTTGCATTGCCCATTTACCCAGTGAACCTGAAATATCTGCTATGTCTAGGACAGGTGTACTGCGGCCGTGTGTACACCGAGTTTCAGAGGTCAGATAATTAGCTAATTGCTAAGCTTCGGTGGAATTTTAGTCAGGATTTAACAGAACGTTTTATAAATGACACCCCACAGATCTCGGATCGAGTTATTTTACAGATTCGACCCAAAGACTTTATCTGACAGCAGGAAAATAAATTCCTACTGACAATTATTTTCCCAAGCTGTGGCCTGTGGGCCGTTTGTGCTAAACAAACACATTCACTCATCGTGGTAATAAACCAGCAGAGGTGAAGCTTTAGTTGGTGAGAACCTGGGACTTGTGGCCGAGCTGCTGGTTGATGGTTCGGAGGTCCTCTAGCTGCTGCCGGAGCTCCACCAGAGCATCCTGCTTCTCACACACGTCCTTCTCCAGCATCTTCATGGACAGCTCCATCTCCTGCTTCATCCCAATCTGCACCTCCAGCTCCCGCTCCACATCCTACGAACGGATCAGAGTTTACTTCCATGACTCACACACCTCTTAGGATAAGCGTTAAAGTATATCACATTTAAAAACAAACTTTGTTTCATCTCAGAGTTTAAAACCGACATTGAAACGTACCAGTCGAAGCAACGTTTCCTCTTTGAGCTGCTTCCGTGTTTCTGCCAGCGTCTGTCCGTCTGCCGATGAGGCCTGAAGGAAACAACACTTTGGCATTTCTGGTCTGAACAGTTGAAATGCTGAAACTTGGACACATGCTCTAATCAGAGGTGAGTTTCATCTCATATAAAATTGTTTTTAAAATGTTGATCAGACTCGTTTTTAACGGGATGGGATGTCAGTTGGTGGAGGTGGAATAAATCACAGACTAATAAAGATAAAACCGACAAAATGAAGAGTTTAACTATTATCTCTCAGCAGGATTCTTAGATTCACCCAAAACAGCTTTCAGGGTGAGTTTCGTCGTTTCCAGGATCTTTCAGTAAGTAAGTACATTTTATTTGTATAGCACTTATCAAAGACTTTAAATATGCATCGTTTCTCGTGCATCGTTCCACAAATGTGGAATGACCTACCAAGCACGACCAGAACAGCGGCTTCCTTTTCAATTTTCAAGAAACTCCTGAAGACCCTGCTCTTCAGAGGGCATCTTCTAAACTAGCACCCTCCCTGCACCCGTCCCCCCTCTCTACTGTCCACTCCTGGTTCCCTCCTCTCCACGATTGATGTCAAGTTGTTGTTATTGTTGTTGTTAGCCTCAAGGGCAACATGCCGATTATCACTTGTAAGTCGCTTTGGACAAAAGTGTCTGCTAAATACATAAACATAAACAAATAAAAGGTCTTCAGCTGTTTTTAAAAGAGTCCAGGCTGTCAATGCTACATAAGGATAAAGGAAGATCATTTCAGAGTCGGGGTGCAACAGTCTGGAAGGAGCGATCACCTCGACTTTTATTTCTGGTCTTTGGAACTTCTAGAAGGTTCTGGTGTGTGGACCTGAGGGCTCGGGTTGGAGCACAAGGCTTTAACAGTTCAGTAACATAGGGAGGAGCTTGACCATGTAGAGCCCTGAAAGTTCTAGTCAGGACTCTAAAATGAACTCTAAAGTTAACGGGTAACCAGTGCAGAGACGTCAGAAACTGCTGAAGGCGGTCAAGGGCTTTTTTGTTAAAACGTGAAGAGTGTGTTTCAGTAATCTAGACGGGAGGAGATAAAGGCATGGAGAACCATTTCAAGTTCATGTTTTGTCACCAACCTTATCAGTTTGGAGATATTTCTTAAATGATAATGACGGGACACACGCAGCGGGATATATGCTCGATTCCTGGAAGAAGTGGAATGTCATCTGTCTCTCTCAGCTGTCCATTGAGGACGTCGAAGATGTGTGGATATTTGGCCTGATGATCACTGGATTTCTTCTGATTGGAGTGGGAGGATATCTGCTTTTCCCAAAAATTGGGATGACGGGAGCGATTGGAGGGCGACCCGCAACCCCGGACGGCACCGTCCGGGCGGAGACCTCACAGACTGGGACGTTACTCGAGGTGAATCGCAAGCTGGACAATGGCTTAGCTGCGTTACCGGTGTTAGTGCGCAAAATAGATGTCATCTCGGAGAGAGTCACCGGACGGTGTGGAGATGTTTAATCACCGAATTGGCTTCAGTGGAGAGGAGGAGGGGGGGAGGGGGGAGAGAGAGAGAGAGAGAGAGAGAGAGAGAGAGAGAGAGAGAGAGAGAGAGACTACTAAACCCAAGCGAGCGCGAGAAGAAATTTTGACGGAAATTTTTTCTGATTGTTCCAACTGACGGATTTCCGTCGCCACGGCGGAGAACTTTAATCCCTGTCGTAGAGTAACGGGTTGTCATTTACATTTACGGAGTCATTCTGGTTGGAGTTAGTTTTATCTGAGTGCAGCCTCTGTTGCCATGCAGTCTGGTTACCTTGGCAATGCTTGTAAGATCAGGGAGCACAGGAGCTTCTGGAGGGCTCTCGTTGCTGGTAGCAGACCTTTGAGGTTTATTTGTCGCTCTACAAAGTGTCCCGAATCACAGCATAGTTTCAGAAAGATCTCCTTTCAGTGGAAACGCATTTACTTCAGAGAGCACTGACAAATCCGTAATAATAATAATAATAAGAAGAAGAAGAAGAAGAAACGATCTAGAGCATCTTAAGCAAAATCTCACGGTGCTTCACAAGGACAACAATATAATAAAATTAAACTACAAATAATATGAATGAATAAAAAAACGATTAAGAACGTCATAAGAATGGGAAAAGTAATAATTGTGATTACAAAAACCCAACAGCCATTCTCCAAAGTCAGATTCCCGTCGCGTGTTTTAGCACCAGTCATGTGACTCAGCTGTTTTTCCACAGAAATATGTATTTAATGTGTAAAATAATTAGTGGATGACGGAGACCTTCGGTGTTCCCCGTTCTACTAGATGAAGTTCCTACACACAGGTACAACATGATGAATACCACACAGTGTGTACGTTAGCTCCTACGTACAAAATACGCACCGATGTGTTCGTAAGTACGGTTGATACATGAGGACAAATGTTGTAGAGAGAATTAGATCAAGCAGGAAGGAATTAGTGTTGATAGAGACACGCTGAGTAAACGTGCAGGAGCAGATACATTTAGTGGACGTGAATTAGCAGGATTAGCTCCATGGTGTTCATACAAACCACTCATGAAGGGAACAGGAGGAGAAACTACTGAAGAGGAGAAAGAAACTGTAAAAGACTTGGACGGAGAACCCGCGCCACAACGCTGCCTGGCGGGGACTCTGAAGTGGTGTTCAGGATGCCAAGCAAAGGACCAGAAGATCACGCCGATGTTTCCTAGATAAACCACGCTTTAAGAGAAGTCTTATTCTCACCTGGATTCCTGCTCATTCACCCCTTTTCTCAGACGTTTTCCCGGGATCGGATAAACATTGCTTGTGGCGTTCGGGTCGTGAATCAGCGTTTGGCTCCGTGCCAGCGCGCTGCTTACGTTATCAAAAAGGCAGATAAATCCTCGGCGCATCTTGGGAGATCGCAGACGAACGGAAGGACAAAAGTGTCTGGCGATCATAGGAGATGGTATCTGGGACGCTACGGAAGAGGATCGCAGACGGAAGCAAGGCGGGAAGGAGGAGGTTAGTAGAAAAGTGCGTAAACGTGGCCGGTGACCGAGGCTGATCCAAGCACAGGAGCCATGTTGTTACTGACGACATTTAGATGTCATCATTGATTTCAAGCACCTATAAAAACCCTGAAGGTGGTGAAATACGTTTTCCAGTCAGAAAATCAGAGATAGAGAATATTATTTTATATATTTATTATTTAATACACAACAATGAAGCAAGGATGTTTTTACCTTCCTGGACTCCAGATGAAATGAGCTCTCCTCCTTCACTCGCTCCACATCTTCTTGTAAAGTGATGATCCTGTTATTTGCCACCGCGAGCTGCAGAGACACGCCAGTAAACAGGAAGTTAGCGTGGGTTTGCATCCAGGATGGAGTGCAGCTGAATGCTCACCTCTTCTGTCAGCTTTGTGTTGGACTTTTCCAGAGCGTCTACTTTGGCCTGGAGGTTGTTTACAGACGCGCTGCAGATGGACAAACAGGAAGTCATGAAGCAGAGCGAGGGGAGGAGACTGCAGAGGGTCCATCAGCTCAACACAAACCTCAAATGTCTATTCAGCTCCTCCACATAATTCTTCTGATCCAAGATGGCCGTGATCTGACCGTCACTAAAAAAGTCCAAACAACAAGATGATCAGTCGGGAGGAGACGTGGTGCTTTTCAGCTCCATTAGAGGGTTAAATGTCAGGTCAGAGGTCACTCACCCCTCTGCACTCTTACTGCTGTGCCCACCATCTTTCAGGTACATCGAGAAATCTATGACTCCAACCTGCAGAGGAGACGTTACACCTGAGTCAGACAGATGCTGATAGGTGTGTGTGTGTGTGTGTGTGTGTGTGTGTGTGTGTGTGTAAGATGGTTTCAAAAGAAAACCAAATCTGATATTTTAGGTTCAGAAAAGAATAAATGAAGGAAAACATTTGAATGTCAAGTAATCACAGAAGGAAACAACAGTTTCCTTCATAATACTATGTTTTAGAAAGCTGATGTGAAAGTGGAGCCGTCCCAGTCCTCCCAGTCCTCCCAGTCCTGATTTCAGACTCAAACAGGAGATTCTGCAGCAGCTTTAGAAACACAACATCTTCCAGCTGCTGTATGAAGAGATGGAAGTAGAACCTGCGAGTCCAGGTCTTCGCCCTTCATGCACAGGTTGGCATCGATGACGTTTAACCCGACAAGCAGCCCAGCGATGACGGCGCCCTCCTCCTCCATCATCAGAGCATTTGGCTCGTAGAATTCACTGCAGACGTGGCGAGAAAACAAAGGCCCTATTATTGAAAGAGACTCTTCCAGTGGAGTTTGGGCATGCCTTTAGTTCAGTTAATAACCTTTAATAGGGTCAGGGTTAGGTTAATAACCTTTGTCTTATTAAATGTTTTCACATACTTTGTCATCGCTGGCTGGCTCGTTCACTACTCGGTGTTTAACTGATGTTCTGTAAAGCCTGATTCATGCTTCTCCGTCTGCGTCAGTGCGGAGACACGCAACGTCCTTGCGGGCCTGCTGGAGAGCTCCGCAAGGACGGACGGAGTCGAGCTCTCTTTTCTAAACATCCGTCAGTCGAGACGGACAACGCAAGCTTGTGATTGGTCACGACGCCGCGGTCGTCTACACCGCCGCCATCGCGCTCTCAAAAACATAAAGAGAGCTGAAGATAACTAGCGGCAGACACAGAGAAGCTTGAAGAATACCTCGCGAAAAAACTCTAAAAACATGAACGTTTAATTCTTCCGTGACTGGAGGAGTGAAAAGATGCGCAGCAAGCGTTTTATTTGTGGACGGAAATGACAGGAAATGTGGATTTAGAGGTGGCGAGCGCATGAAGAGGTGGAGGAGGACGAGAGACAAATTTGTCCGTGTTAAAAAGTCTCTTATATACAAAAAAACACAATACAAACACACCATCTTGGACCGATACATGACAGGATACCACAGAACAGCACTACGCCCTCTGCTGTCCTGCCGGGGAATTGCTTTGCAACACTCTCCAGGAGACGGAGAAGCATGCGAGCAAAACGCTTCCATCAATCCATGCGTGTCTGTCCCTTGCGGAGCTGACGGAGAAGCATGAATCAGGCTTTAGTCTTCCAGTTTTAGTCCATTGTTGTTTTTTGTAGTTCCTTGTACCAGTTTCACTGCTTAGTTTTGGTTTGCTTCAGTGCTTCAAGTTTTAGTAGTACCCTGCAACTCTAATGTTTTGGCTTTAAATTCTAGGTTAGTCCTGTTACCTGTTCAAACGAGTGAAGTTCTGGTAGTTTAACAATGTTCTTCTGTTCTGTTCTCAGTAATTACTGGATAGCCCTTTTGTGTACTCAAGTATTGAGTATTTCTACTTACAAAGTAGGGTTACAAAATGTTTTTCACTGTATTTTAATCTACCGACCTCCCGGTCCAGCTGGCCCTTTTCTCTCTGAATCTGCGGATTTTCCATCATCGATGATCGAACTAGAAAAAGTTTTAATCCTTGGTGATTTTAACTTCCACATTAATGATCCTACTTGTGGCACAGCAGTAGAGTTCATGTCTGTTACAGAGTCTTTAACTTAGAGCAGCACGTTTCAGGTCTCACACACTAAATGGGCCACACTCTAGATCTTGCCGTTTGTTTGGGACTAAACATCAACCATGTACATGTTGAACAGGTTCATGTGAGGGACCACAGCTGCATTTTCTTTAATGGCCAGTCTAATGCTGAATGTGTCCCTCACAACCTGAAGTCAAAGAGACGTACCATTAATCAGTCAGCAGTGGATGGATCTTCTAGACTATTTGACAGCAGCTCAGTTCATGGTGATAAGCCATGTTTGTTTATCCAATGACTGAACAAGCAATGCTGCAGTATCTTGGACAAAGTGTCTCCCGCTAAAGTCCTTGGTTTAATCAAAACAGTCCCAGTCTCAGAAGGACATGCCGTGGAGCCGAGGGGCGTTGGAAGTCACCTAGAGCCTGCACTTTAAAGGACTGATAACACCTTTGAATGAGGTGGTGAAAATGCCAGGGACACCTACTTTGCTCAGCTGATTTTCTCAAACAAAAATAACTAAAGTTCTGTTTGACTAACCTGGCAGCAGCCAGATCTCTAAGGCTACGTTCACACTGTGACTGAAATGCGACATCAAACTATCTCCAGCGTGAACGCTCCGCGGCACCAAAGCGACCCGCATGCGCAGAAGACAGGAAGTCAGACTCAGTGGCGACGGAGCCGGATTATTATTGCAGGGGCCCCTGGGCACAATGTGCTGTTAGCACACAGAAGCTGGAAATTTTCCAAGTGTCACTTAGGATTACCAGACGTACGAGATTTGAGTTGGATCACCAGGCTGCTGGAGGTCCAGCCGGCGTGGACTAGGGTCTTTAACCCAGGGGAGTGTGCTTGATAGTGGGCCGCAGGGTTCAAGAGGTGGGCAAGGTCCTCCATGGTCCGTTCCCCGGGTCTCTGTCCCAGGTGGTAGCCAAGTGAGGGTGTGCGTGTTGGGGGGGTGATGCTGAGGGTGGGTTACCTGGAGGTGTGGATGATGTTGGAGAGGCTGTGTGGGTGGGAGAAGGCTGCGGGCTGGAGAAGGCTGATCCTGGGTGTGATGCTGGTGAGTGAGGGGACAGGGCAGAGGCTGGCTGGATGTGCCATGGGCAGGGGGAAGCTGCAGCCTGGGTGGGTGGTGGGGGATCCAGAGCGGGCAGGGAGAGGTAAGACCTGGGCCTGAGCTGGTCCGCTGCAGCGCGCCACAGGCTCCAGCAGGTGATGGCAGGGTGGAGGAGCAGCAGTCTCCAGCAGGTGGTGGTGGGGTGGAGCTTGAGTTAACTATGTTAGCTTAAACTTGTGTGCTAACATCACAATATAGTACAGATTACTATCATGTACCAGACAGGTAAAGTTGGTATAATATTAATACTAATGAGCCTATGTCAGCGGTCTCATACTCATTAATATCCGTTCACCTAACCTAGTTTAGCTTAGAGGGAGGGAGAGAGTTCCTGGGACGAGTGCTAGAGTTGGATCAGATGACAAGGGAAGATGCCGCTGGACCTGGCAGACCCAAACGCATAGTGAGGGTCTGCTGGGAACGCTTGGCAGAAGAACTTGTCAAGACGGTCTTCAGCTCCCACCTCCGGCAGAGCTTTGACCACGTCCTGAGAGTAGTGGGGGACATCGATTCCGAGTGGGCCTTGTTCCACTCTGTGATTGTTGAGGCGGCTGTTGCTAGCTGTGGTCGCAAGGTGGCCGGTGCCAGTCGTGGTGGCAACCCCTGTACCTGCTGGTGGACACCAGAGGTTCGGGGAGCCGTCAGGCTGAAGAAGGAGGCCTACAGGGCGTGGCTGGTCTGTGGGTCTCCGGAGGCGGCAGACAGGTACCGGATAGCCAAGCGGGGTGCAGCAGTGGCAGTTGCCGAGGCAAAATCTCGGGCGTAGGAGGAGTTTGGTGAGGCCATGGAGAAAGACTATCGATCGGCGCCAAAGAGGTTCTGGCAAACTGTCCGGCACCTCAGGAGAGGGAGGCAGCAACTCGCCCACACTGTTTACAGTGGGGATGGGAAGCTGCTGACGTCAACTGGGGCTATAGTCAGATGGTGGAAGGAATACTTTGAGGAGCTCCTCAATCCCAACTACGCGCATTCCGAGGAGGAGCCAGAGCCGGGAGACCTGGGAATGGACTGTCCAATCTCTGGGGCAGAAGTTGCTGAGGTAGTCAAACAACTACACAGCGGCGGAGCCCTGGGGGTGGATGAGATTCGTCCAGGGTATCTCAAGGCTATGGATGTTGTAGGGCTGTCGTGGTTGACACGTCTCTGCAACATTGCGTGGTCATCGGGGGGCAGTTCCTGTGGAGTGGCAGACCGGGGTGGTGGTCCCCATCTTTAAGAAGGGTGACCTGAGAGTGTCTTCCAACTATAGGGGGATTACACTCCTCAGCCTCCCTGGAAAGGTCTACTCCAAGGTACTGGAGAGGAGGGTCCGATCGATAGTTGAATCTCAGGTTGAGGAGGAGCAATGTGGTTTTCATCCTGGCCGTGGAACAGTGGACCAGCTCTTTACCCTTACAAGGGTGATGGAGAGGGTATGGGAGTTTGCCCAACCAATCCACATGTGTTTTGTGGATTTGGAGAAGGCTTATGACTGTGTCCCCAGGGGCACCCTGTGGGGGACGCTCCAGGAGTATGGGGTGGGTGGCCTTTGGTTAAGGGCCATTCAGTCCCTTTACCAGAGGAGCGCGAGTTTGGTCCTCATAGCCGGTAGTAAGTCGGGCCTGCCCTTTGTCACCCGTTCTGTTCAATCTTTATGGACAGAATTTCTAGGTGCAGCCGTGGTGTGGATTGTGTCGAGTTTGGTGGCAGGAGAATCTCGTCTCTGCTTTTTGCGGATGATGTGGTCCTCCTAGCTTCATCCAGCTCTGACCTTCAGCTCTTGCTGGGTAGGTTTGCGGCCGAGTGTGAAGCGGCTGGGATGAGGATCAGCACCTCCAAATCTGAGACCATGGTTCTCGACCGGGAAACGGTGGCTTGCCAACTCCGGGTCGGGAGAGAGGTCCTGCCTCAAGTGGAGGAGTTTAAGTATCTCGGGGTGTTGTTCACGAGTGAGGGTAGGAGGGATCGGGAGATCGACAGGCGGATTGGTTCGGCGTCTGCAGTGATGCGGACGCTGAGCCGATCTGTCGTGGTGAAGACAGAGCTGAGCCAGAAAGCCAGGCTCTCGATTTACCGGTCGATCTACGTCCCAATCCTCACCTATGGTCATGAGCTTTGGGTAATGACCGAAAGAACGAGATTGCGGATACAAGCGGCCGAAATGAGTTTCCTCCGTAGGGTAGCCGGGCTCAGCCTTAGAGATAGGGTGAGGAGCTCGGACATTCGGGAGGGACTCGGAGTGTGTGTTATCTAATCCCTGCATTAAAAAGTTCCAATCTTCTGGTTTCAAATAACCTCACAGATCCATAAGGTGGATTTCATACTTCCTATGGAATCCTACGCCTTATGGCTCATTAAATAACATGTAATTAGTTTTATGGTATTTTTATATGGTACTTGCTGGTTTTAAAACTCAAACTGATGCTAAAGTTGGTAACCCAATGAAAAAAATATTCTAAACTACTCTGATCTATAACTCACCTAAGCAGGTCCTTTCTGTTGATGATGGTCTTCATGTAGTCTGAAAGCTTCTTCTGCATCAAGGCCAGACGTAACCAGGCCCGTCCTCTTCCCAGCGGAGTTCTCAGACCAGGTAGGTCTTTCACGCTGGCTGTAATCTCTCCTGCTTCAGGCGTCAGCTTCTCCACCAGCTCCAACGGGCCCCAGAATGACTTGTTCTGCCCCAGGAAGGTCTTCTTTGCTAGTGGTTCACAGAAAGACTTATGGTTTTAGGATCTGCAACATTTGGGTCTTCTGAGGAAAATAAAGTGAGTGTAAAACGTACTTTTCAGTCCATGTTTGAGGCAGTGCTCCATCACCACAAAGAACTGCTGCAGGGGGGCGTAGTCAGAGTCGAGCGTGCGTCCGAGATTCAGCGCCGACTCGATCAGACCCTTAATGCTCAGCTTGGCCATATTCATCAAGTTAAGCCTTTCTATGGCAATCGGATCTTTGGGATCTGGAAGGAAAATTCAAAAGAAATGCTAAAATGGTAAGTGGCCTGTATTATACATAATAATAATAATAATAATAATAATAATAATAATAATTATTATTATTATTATTATTATTATTATTATTATTATTATTATTATTATTATTATTATACATTTTACTTAAAAGCAGCTTTCTTAACAGTCAAGGTCACTCACTGTACAGGATAAAAACAAAAATCCTTAAATAAAAACATAAGTAGACATAAGTACAACATAAAACAAGGAAAGAAAATAAACAAGAAAATGAACAAGGCACTCTAAAATTCTAAGTAAATAGGCAGTTTTGAAGAGGTGAGTTATGAGTTGGTTTTTGAATTGAATGAGTGATAAATGATGTGTCTTCCACATTCATAAACACCCCAAAAATGGCAAAAAATGATCATTTCCCTTGCCAAAAATTGATTACAGTGTCCTGGTCACCTGTAAAGGGTTAAATTGACCTAAATATTACTTTATTTATTATCTCTTGATGTTATTAGTCTTATCACAGGATGCTGGGTCTCTTCCACATTCATAAACACCCCAAAAATGGCAAAAAAATATCTTTTTTTTTTGCCATTTTTCAGGTGTTTATGATGATACAGTAGAATGTATGAGTACAATAACATCAACAGATAATACATAAAACCCTTATTTGGTCAATTTTAGCCTCCATGAAAAACTGAGCGATTCAGTCACTTTTTGGCAAGTGAAATGCCATTTTAGTTGTCTATGATTAAATCATCGATAAAGAATTTAAAGATATTTTGAGGCGTTTCTTATTTCTAGACAAAATTCCCCAGGATTTCGCCTTAAAACTCAGCATATCTAGCAATGTGGACAATTTTCTTTTATTTCATATTTTAGTAGCAGACCACGGTCTCGTTTGACTTGAAACATGTCAAATGAAACGATTAATCAGAAGATTCAATAGAATATTCAAATACTAAAATATCCACTAGCTGCAGTTCTATTTAAACCTTTAACAGAAAAACAAACGAACAAGAAGACACAAAAACACAACCTGCACCAAACCAAGGTGCGCCTGAGAAGAGAAACGTTTATAAATACAACACGGTGGTGTTGTACCTGAACAAGTTCATTTAGCAATCATTTGTGAACTTGTTGGGGTTTTTTTTGTCAACGTAAACCAAACGCGTACGTATTTTTGCCTGATGGATAATAAAGTAAACTCTCATTCTGGCGTGTGAACAGATTTATGAACGGCACTCTCCTACAGTCTGAAAGCTTCAGATCTCCACGGAGCTAACGCCTTAGCTAAAACATCCTGTTAACCATAAAAAGTAGCAATCAGTGTGGTGTCTACTCTTCTATGTCTATGCCGTTGAGGACGGACCTCTGTATTGAACAGATCTACACTAATTGGACCAAAAGAAATAGTTTCTTTTTTTATTACACTGACAAAAATGTCTGAAGATATTTCAGCATCAGCTTTATAGTAAAGTACGTGAGTGAGACTCGCTTTACCAGGAATCCGCTTTGGTGGTTGTTATTGTTTTTTAATTATATGCACTACTGGTGATGGTGGTCAAAAAGAAAACATATCATTTTTAACAACTGTCATTACACTACAGCGCATTTTGGAGTGAAGCATCAATCTGATGAATACTTAAATATGCTTAACCTATTTAATGATTGTCCCAGTTTACTGTCCCCAGCAATTCTAAAAACAAACTGATGCCCTTGGTGTGTGTGTGTGTGTGTGTGTGTGTGTGTGTGTGTGTGTGTGTGTGTGTGCGTGCGTGCGCGCGCGCGTGCGTTTGTTTTAGTGGCTATAATTGTTGCCGTTTTTAAAAGAGCTGTTAAACAACTTCAACCCAGGTCTAACCTGAATCATTTTGAGGATTTGAAAGAGCAAGTCATCGTCAAATCAACTTTGTTTTGCTAAGGATCTCTATACATGAGTGTCTACCGTATTTTCCGGACTATAAGCCACTACTTTTTTCCCACGCTTTGAACCATGCGGTTTATAACGAGGTGCGGCTTTACTGAAGATTTCCTTCACCTGCCAGGGGGCGCTTTAGCAGAAAGTGAGACAGGTGGAAGTCAAAAGTGGAAATCGAAGATAGTGCTCATTTTAATTTAGCACATGCAAGCAGCCGGCACGACGAAGAATTTTTTTCAAGTCCATACCCCCTCATCATGTTAACTACACGTATGAGTTCATATGATGCCACATTTAAGTTGAAGACCATCGATCTGGCAGTAAAGGAGGGAAACAGCGCTGCCGCCCGTAAGCTTGGCATGAATGAATCCATGGTTCAGCGCTGGAGATGGCAGCGGGAAGAAGTCATTCAAGCCAGCTTCACCCGGGGATGATGACAGCAACACGGACAGCGACACTGACATCGCCACAGAAAAGGTATGTGACGAAGCTCTTCTGAGGCTGTTCAACTCCGACACTGAAGAAGAGGACTTTAATGGCTTTAGTGCGCAGGAGGACGATGAGAGCGAATGACTTTTTCTGGTAGGCAAGTGTGTTTTATTTACTAACCAGGCATGTTTTGTGTGCAGTTTTTATTTTCCAATCATCCAGGGATTATTAATGCTGTGTCAGCGCCGTTCTTTTCTTCTAAACATGCAAATTACCGGTAATAACGTGTCAGTGTTCTTTTTATTTTATAACATCCAGAAATATGAATGCTATCAGTGCTGTTTACTTTTCTAAACATGCAGGCACGTTCAAACGTGTTTAAAATTCATTTTGTTGAATTAAAACAACGAAAAACCTCCGTGTAGCGTCTTTCTGTCTAATTATCTTATGTTACGGCCGTACATGCGCTGTGCACCGGAGACCTGCATGTGGCTGCTGCACCGCTGCTTGTATTTGAGTGCGGCGTGTGTGTGTAGAAAACCTTTTTTTTTTGTTGGTGCGGCTTATATTGAGGTGCGCTCTATAGTCCAGAAATTACGGTAATCATGCTGTAGACGTGCAGTCAATATTTTGGCACTTTAGTGCATCTTAGTTCATATTTAAATATTCTGCCTAAAACTGTCAATGTTGCGCAGTTGTCAGGTAAAAACTCTGCACTGCATTTGAATTGAAATCTGCCATCACCATTGACTAAGAGGTACACTATGACTTTAGCTGGTACATCATGATGTCACAATGTCATTGTGAGCCTGTGTGTGTGTATTTGTTAGCAGCTCTATGGGATTAGATTTGTGCCAATAGGATCATGAAAAACACAAACAAATATTAAGAAATTGAGAGAGAAAAAATCATTTCAAAAGTAAAACTTACAATCTGAATCAGCTTCTTAAAATGATCAAGAAAAACACTTTGACGCTCAAACAAAATTAAAGAAATTGACAGAACAAAAATATTGACTAAAGAAAGGAATTTATTTTTTTAAGTAAAACTTACTATCTGAATCAGCTTGTTAAAATGAGTAATAAAGTATGTTTCCTTTTTCTGATCGCCTCCATGTGATTTTGTTTTCAATTTCCTTTGTTTCATTCTTGCTGCTCAGAGCTTTGCTCTCAATACCAGATTTACACTTACACTTTCTGGCTTTCTCCTTTGCAATCCCTGAGTTTTTGGTTGCAATTCCGACATATTCCTCTCGGGTGGGTGGGACTTCTCAGAAGTCCTCTCCCATAGGACAGTGGTTTCTCTTTAGTGACAGTTCAGTGACCCGGAAGTGATGCAGCCTTTAAGACTTTTTTCCCCCCCACCTCAGTCAACAACGTGAATTTTGAGCCCCAAACACGTTATTTCTGCTGTCTGTAATATCTACTGAGGATCTAAAGTGAGTATTGATAATACATTTTATATTTTCTTGGGCACTCTTAGTTAATCTGTAAGTTAAGCCACTTTTTAAATAGGTTTTAACCAGACGCTAGCTCACTAGCTAGCTGCTAAGCTAGCCATCGTGCTAGCCTCCAGGACAATGCTATATTGCTTCCGAGAGGCGTGTTAAAGTCTCATCTTAACACATTCATTACTGGTTACAGAGAACAACATATTATTGCAGTTTATGTTAAGTTTACTACTTTTTCAGGAACCTGTGGAACATCAGAGACTTTGCAGCTACTGGAGCTAACCTGTGTACAGCTAACTTGCTACAGAGGAAGCAGCAGAAAGCTGAGCTAACAGGCTGTTTTGCAGGTAAATACTCTTAGTGGAACTGCAAGATTTTTATGGTATAACTCAGACAGAATCTACATGAGCTATTGTGGGAAGACATTTAAACTACATTTACAAACAGATGCATGTATTTTTTTATTCCATGTTATTGGGACGGGCTAAACAAGTTCACACTTCTGCCTGCTCCTATTTCAATCAAACGAATGGTTTATATGGCGTAACTCTGACTGAATAATCATCTAAGTGAGTATGTGTGAAAATAAATTTCTTACCAGTACAGATCTGACATTTGTTTGTCAGAACAGGACAAATCAGATTCAATGTGATGTTTCAGATCGTAAGTTTTACTTTTGAAACGATTTTTTTTTTCTAAATAATAAATGACCCGCACTTGTATAGCGCCTCTCAGAGTAAGGACTCCAAAGCGCTTTACACTACAGTGTATCATTCATCCATTCACACACACATTCACACACTGATGGTGATGAGCTACGATGTAGCCACAGCTGCCCTGAGGCGCACTGACAGAGGCGAGACTTCCGAGCACAGGCGCCACCAGTCCCTCTGACCACCACCAGCGGGCAAGGTGGGTTAAGCGTCTTGCCCAAAGACACAACAGCGGAATTCTATGTCTGGAGCCGGGATCGAACCTGCAACCTTTCGATTACTGGACAACCAGCTCTACCTGTTGAGCCATTTCAGCTGCTCTCAATGTCCTACTATTTGTTTGATCTCCAAAGTGTTTTTCTTGATCCTTTTGGCACAAATCTAATCCAATGCGGCTCCGCCCTCCTGGTCTGCCAGACAACAGCATTTGTTGCATTTTCAAACAGGAAGTGTGAGTGGAGTAAGACTCTGGTAGGGGGTGACTAGCTCTTTAACTGTCAAAATGCCAGTTTTATTACTCAGTATAATATAATTATATATAATGTAATTGCTGTAATTTATGGGGGAAAAAATTTTATTTTCCAAGAAACAACCTTTTCCTCCTGGGTCATTTATTGCAAATCATTTGTAGTTATGTTATGAATATGTAAAACTTTAAATGTTTCCCATGAACAGTTTTTGCGTAGCAAAAGATCCACAACCCTCTTGTGTCATTAGGGACAAAATGGCCACTTCTAAAAATGGCTTTAATTAACATTTTTTTCTGCTTTTTGCACTTAAATCTTGTGATTGGTTTCAGTTCTAATTAAAACAATCAAATATTGAGTATTTATCTGAATTTTAACCTCATATATACCAGCTTGATTACATGATGCTAACTTTTTAATGCAAGAGGCAGACAAAAGAGGAGATGTTTGCATATTTGCATACATGCTATGACATTTGCATGAATGAGTTCATCGTTATTGTATTTTTGGTTCCGTGTTTTCCAACCATCAACAAAGTTCTCATCTCAAAAGATGTGAAGCCACAAAGAGCCTTTTTTCATTTTAAACTATCTTTAGATATTTATCGTTAATGTGCAAGATTCTAGCCACCTTACAGCAAGTCTTTAAAGTACATTTGTTTACCATCTAATATCTAAGAAAAGGAGGAGTATTAGTTTATAACCAAGACAAAACAAACCTCTAATTTACAGAAAAGTGAAACCTTTTAAAGGATTTTCTGATGCAAACTGATGAAACAGCAAAGCAGTTATGCTGGTGGTCTGGAGTGAGAGTTTACACCCCCAGCTCTGCGGGTACCAGGCTGGACCCCTACCTTAAACCTTGGGGCCACTGATGCAACAAAATGCTCCTCAGAGGTTCTGCTGTGTTTAAGGTCCCTTAAACATCCATTCTAATGTTGTTGCCTGAATGCCGCAACATGATTGGCTGAGAAGGCTGAGAAAGGAAACATGTTTCTGTACATCCTGTGAATCTTTTCCATAAAGACCTGAACTTCCTGGCAGATAAAACACCTGAATTAGCAGCAGCACCTCCTTTTTGCTTTGATACCACTCCCCAGTTTATTGACAGCTGGTGTGACTCTTCTGTACAGCTCCCAGAAACCCATCAGGACACATCTGAAACCACACAAGTCCCCGGTCTCTGGAGCACCACGCCCTGGTGGGGATCACAACAAACCTCCCATTTACCTTCGTGGGCCGGTTCTGGGTCGGGCGTGAGCGAGATGTCGTTGAGCTCACGGAGGCAAAGCCACTCGCCATCAACAGAAACGCGAAAGTTGCAGAGATAGATGGTCTCTCGGGCAGCCTGGGTGATCTTATCTGTGGTGGGGGTCGGGGTCTCGCTCTGAGGCGTCAGGTCAGACATGATGACTCAGCTTTCACCAGACACTAACCAACAGCAGCCTTTGTTCAGAGAAACGAACCCAAAAAGACACGCAGAAGTAGAAGCCAGATGGGATGGAGAAGAAACCAAAAGGCCCGCTGCTCTTCCTCCTCTTTATGCCTGCCTCCTCTCCTCCTCAGTGGAACCGAGGGAATCAGTCCTCCTCTCCCCTCCCCCCTTCGTAGGCAGAAAAGAGCAGCGTGCTGAGGGAAAGCCCCGCTCTTCTCCGGTCCGGTTCTGCTCAGCACCGGGTGGCTCTGACTGGACTGCCTGTGCTCTGCAGTCAATGCACTGGTGGGTGTCAACCAAGATGGCTGACGGTGATGCTGGGAAAAGCAACACACTTGTCATGTGAGCAGATGGTGCATGCGCAGAGAAAGGATGGGGGGGGGGGTGATGCTAATGAAGCAGCAGAGGACTCGTGGTCCTTGATGCACCAGCAGCCTCCAGCTGAGCTGTTCTCTCGTTGATGTGGTTAGTGGGCCGCCGCAGGAGGAGCGACGCTAGGGCTAAGGTGCTGCTCTTCATAAACACTCCACACACACACACACACACACGCACGCACACACATTATTTTTCAGGTTCAGCACTCAGATGATGAAATAGAAATGCGGAGAGTGAAAAAGTGCAGGAAAACTTGAGACTTGTTCTAGATGTATTGCCTGAGTGAAACTTCTGAGCCACTTCATCACCGCCGTGGAGACGTGACTCCAGACATCAGTGACATTACACACACACTGCTCCTAAGTCCTGGCGTTGGAAACGCTGGCTCAGATTATAGGAGGTTGGTCAGACTCGATATGAGGCGAGGAAATAAAAACGCGATCTGCTTACTTCATATAAAATAAAGCTGGTCAGAGTTAAGAACTTAAGGTTCTGAACAAACTATGCCCAACAGAACCTTATAAGACCATGTCCGACTCAGAAGGTTAGCTCTTAAAAAGCTGATGACACGTGTGTTAAACCCCATACTGACTTCTAGAGTCCTTTAATAAGTAAACAATGGGTGGGAATTGTACACGTCAATTACGATTCATAATTAAAGTATGACCGCTTGAGTCAGAGCGTCTCCAACTGGGGCCAAAAAAGTTTATTGTCAAAATATACGGCCTTCATATTGGATATCATCCAGCCGCAGAGCCTGAGCTACGAGACCACGTGACCCACTTTCAGGTGCTCCTTACACAACTACAACTTCGATTAAATGAATCATGACAAATCACTCTTCGTGAAGAAAAGAAAGCTACATTTAGTGGCTGGTAGAAAGAAGGCAGGCAGGAACTTTATTCGTGTTAACTTTACCGTTTTTACAAAACACCGTCCATTTGCCGCAACGCCGTGGCGGCATCAGGGAGCCTTAGGTGGTTTATAAGTGGTCAGACCGCGGCAGTAATGTGGAACAATCTTGTTCTTTTTATAAAAGATTAGGCGATGGCGGTATAACCCTCCCACTGTCATTGAGCAGGGTTGATGGTTTATCCCTTGAAGTCCACATGGCAGGGGTGAGGTGTGAACGCCACCTACTACTGTCACGGCGGAGCTCTCACTCCAAGCCTGGAACGAGCCACCTGCACAAGGACTACAACTTTGTCCCCTCCCCCCGCCCTCTGTCTAAAGCTGGGCGGACACTGTGCGACTTTTTCACTCGTAGCACTCAGCTTCAGCTCAAACCGTACGACTTCCTCGCAGGGTAGATCTCGCGAGTCATGTGCTCACACTGTACGTCTGGTAGCAACACGTCGGACCTAAAAATATGCTAAAAATAGCAGTTTTTACACAACACGTCAGACTTTTTGGTCTTGTTTTGCCTGTTGTCCTTCGGGAGTGCTGCAGGAGGACGCACAGGGATTTATGGGGTTGGATGAGGAAACGAAATAAAGAAAGTAAATCTGTGTTTTGTGATCAGTTTAATTTGACATGAACACGACAAACACGCTTTCTTGACAATCTTTGTCACTGTGTGGAAAAAAAAAAGTTTAGAAATAAAAACGAACAACGTGTGTTATTAGGGAAATAGTGGGCGAGCGGTGTTGATGCATGATTGCACCGTGAGCGGTTCTGATACTTTTTGGGTCGCAGCCGCTCGCATCGCCGCTTCAACAGCGCGATAACCTCATGAGGGACCCCCGGCTTTAAGGGAACACATGCAGTTTCGTGTCTCCATTTTGACCAGATGCTAAAGGGTCAAACTGTACTTAAAAACTGACCATTGCTGGATGCTACAACTCTGATGCTGATCTCACCTGACAGAAAAAAGGTTTCTCTTTTGAAAAACCAAAAACTGCTGGTGGACCTTTTCATGCACAAGTTGCGTACACTGTGCGACTTTTTCACTTTTTTGAGCCGATTTTCCACTCGTGCGAGAATCCACGAGATCGGGGCGAGTTTTGCGCTGAGCGTCGTGTCGTGTACAGAGGGTTACGATATGCGATTAACACCACGTGACCAGTTACCGATCAGCAATCGTGAGCTCGCATGGACTTCTGGCATGTTTGATATTTTGCTCGTCCCTCGTGAGGGTATCGCACTGTTGAAGCGGCGCAGCGAGCAGCTGCGACCCAAAAATTATCACTGCTCATGGCGCGCGCATGCGCAATCATGCATCAACACTGCTCGCCCGCTATTTCCCTAATAACACACGTTGTTCGTTTTTATTTCTAAAACGATTTTTTTTACACACAGTGACAAAGATTGTCAGGAAAGCGTGTTTGTCATGTTCATGTCACATTAAACTGATCACAAAACACAGATTTACGTTCTTTATTTTGTTTTCCTCATCCAACCCCATAAATCCCTGTGTGTCCTCCTGCAGCACTCCCGAAGGACAACAGGCAAAACAAGACAAAAAAGTCTGACGTGTTGTGTAAAAACTGCTATTTTTAGCATATTTTCAGGTCTGATGTGTTGCTACCAGACGTACAGTGTGAGCAGTCAGGTCACATCCGAGAACTGGGTCGTGCAGTGTGAGCACATGACTCGTGAGATCTACCCTGTGAGGAAGTCGTACAGTTTGAGCTGAAGCTGAGTGCTAAGAGTGAAAAAGTCGCCCAGTGTCCGCCCAGCTTAAATCTACCTGCCTTCATCCCATCAGCTGGAGCTCAGAGCCTCTCTGTAGCTCTGAACACAGATAAAAAATTGTCAACAATAATGTTCTCTCCTCAAGGTCCAAGCTTCCCTTATCGTCCTACAGGATTCTTCATGCCTCTGAATAAGGAGCATTCGCAGCTCGGATTAGTTGCTAAATCAAAGAATGATTTCTTAAATTAAATATGAGCATTTAAAACATATAAGTTAAATCATCATTAAATAAACGTTTGTTTATTGTCACTTATAATAATTATAATATAATGAAATGATTTCATTAATCTGTGTTTGAAGTTTGAAATGAATGTTATGTTATGATCACATTTTAAGATTAATATATGTTTCAGCATGGTGATATGACAAGGTCATCACCATTTGCACTCATACAAGGACAAAGTAAAGTTAAGTCAAACGTTTGACACATAGATAGTCCTTTACCCCAGATCAGAGCATCCGGTATCTAAGAAGCCATGTTTCTGAGGTTATCTTGGTAATATTCCTCAACTTGTCAACGCCGATGTAGAAAATCACCGGGAGCGTTTCTCCCTTCATAAAGGAGCTTCTTTCAGACATTAGGAGAGCACTTTTGGTGGTAGCAGTTTCTCTTGAACTTGAACTTAGCGTTGGTAAAGCTACTGTTAGCATTTTCGCTAACAGCTTCTTGCATTTGGATAAGCTGTTATGTTTTGGTTTAGAGTTCATCTTTTTTGTGGTGCAGATCTCCCTTTTATTACATTTAGAGTGTTGTGGGTTTTTGGTTTAGTTTAAAATATCACCTTGAGTTTGGTTTAACCTAGGGCTGCAACTAACGATTATTTTCATAATCGATTAATCTGTCGATTATTTTTTCGATTAATCGGTTTGTTATTGTTTAGCTATTTAACCTATACAAAAGATGAATACATTTCAGTTAAGAAAAAGAAAAACATAAGAGAATTGTGCAGTTGACTGCAATCTATTTTATTGCACATGAACACAGTCAGCAGTGTAAAATGAGCTAAACAGTGCAAAATATCAGTCCAGAATAATTTTTGGCATCAAAATATAAGAGGTAAATTCCATAAAAAATAATGTAGAATCTGGAATAGAGTTTGTAAGTGGTATGCATTGCTGGGGGTGAGTGTCTTGTTCCCCATGTAGTTGTCCATCGTTGCTTGTTTTTTTCTGCATAAGAAACACAAATAAACTGAAATAAGTACACATATAAAATAAAGCAGCACACACACTACAACACTAAATCAATATTACATTATTTGAATTAATTAACAATATACAGTGATCATTTAATTTGACAAAAATGTGTTGTGAGGCGTTTTATGGCGTTAGATAGTAAAACAGCCTTTTAATAGTTAAAAAAAGGACTTTCTGAATTTCTCCTGTATTTAAAAATTGAAAGCGTACAACTATGCCGCGTTATATTCACCTGGACACAGCTCGTCTGTATATTTTTCACTGCGGAGTTGTCCTTTTTTGAATGAGGAACATAGTTATGGGTTTGTGCCGTTTTTCTCTTAACGAGAACATTCTTATAAACAGACGTGCTGAATTTGGCAAGCGCATGATTCACAACACGGAGGAGATTCACGATTGCATCTAGTCAATCAGAAGTAGAACACCGTAAACTGACGCGGCAAAAAAACATGTTTAACATCCACTATAACGAACTCAGCTAACACTAAGTCCCAAATGTGATCTGCGTTAGCTTGTTTATTTTCTGTTACTTACCGGACATTCCTCTGCTGCATCAGCCCCCACGTTTTCGTCTCAAATGTTCACTTAGGGACGTCGTGCTTCCGTCGTGCCATGGTTTTTTGCATATTTTGCAGGTCACCGGTCTTTTCAAGGCATCTAGTGAAGTGCTCCCATACTCGTGAGGTTTTTGTCCGGGGTTTCTCTTGTTTTGTCGCTTCTATTTTTCTTCCGTATTTCTTGTTGATCCGCCATCTCTCACAGCAAGATGAGCGTCAGTAACGTGATACGTCATGAAAACCGAGGGCACTTATTGGCTCATTTCTTCTTCTACGGCTCCACTGGTAGATCAGTGGCTCATTACTGCCACACACTGGCGGCAAATTTAACAGATTGTAACCGATGTCAGATTGTGGTAAAAAATAGACTTTATGCGGTAAAATATGATTATTAAACAACTAATCGATGACTAAAAAAGTTGTTAACTATTTTAATAATCGATTATAATCGATTAAATCGATTAGTTGTTTCAGCTCTAGTTTAACCACCCAGTTTAGAGTTTGGACCTTTGGAGATCCTCATTTTGGTCCAGAACCCAGTAATCTTTGCCCAGTGGGACATCCCTACTTATTTGTACTTTTGTTTTAATTCCCCACAGGCAGAATTAGTTTTATTATTCCCAACCTGTGGATGGAAAGATTTATGTTTTTTTATAGTTGTAAAAAAACCTGATCATCATTTTAACTTTTAAATCCCGTTATTGTCCCTTCCTTTTTGCACACGAGCCAAACTGCCCAGGAAGGGTCGTAACACCACTCGCCTCACGCTCATAAGTGACCAAAACAAAGCAGCATGGAGACACTCCGTCTCCAACCACCTCTCAGGCAGCAGCCTGCACTCCCAAGTTCTACACGTCACCAGAACATAACCAACCGCAACACGATAAAGCAGTGTTTGTACAAAATGGAAGGCCCACAGTGTGGGGCAGCAGTAGCTTAACAGGTTGAGCGGGTTGTCCAGAAGGCTGCATGTTCGATCCCGGCTCCAGACAGAGAATTCTGCTGTTGTGTCCTTGGGCATGACACTTAACCCACCTTGACTGCTGGTGGTGCTCGGCAGCCTCGCCTCTGTCAGTTCGCCCATGGCAGCTGGGGCTACATCGAAGCTCATCACCATCAGTGTGTGAATGTCAGTGTGAATTGATGAATGATACACTGTAGTGTAAAGCACCTTGGAGTCCTTACTCTGAGAGGCGCTATACAAGTGCGGGTCATTTAGTCTCCTACAGTACCAATTTGTCAATTTTTTTGAGGAAATAATTTGAGATTTTCTGGTTTTTATTAATTGTGCAATAGAAAAATAATCGTTAGATTATTTGTCTAAATAGACATTAGAATAGTCAACTACTCGATAAAATAATCGTCAGAATAATCGTTTTAATAATTGTTTACCCTATTGTTGTCACCTGTTGTCAATGGCGGTTTTAAACGGGGGCCCACAGGGGCCTGGGCCCCTGTAGAACCGGCCCTGGCCCCTGTTATGGCCCCTGTGCTGAAGAGATCGGATCCCCTCCTCCCCCCCCCCCCCCCCCCGCGCTGCCTCGGAAACGGGAACTAATGCGCTGCAGCGTTTCACACGGAGCCTTTAAAGCGCAGCACGCTCTGTGGACAGAACTTTACGCGGTGGATTTTTGAATGAAGGATTAAAAATAGTTTAAATAGGACCCGAAGAAGTTCTTGAGGACTCTAAACGGAAAAGACGCTAAGAGACGAAGGTAAGCAGTACAGTTTATTTTCCTGACATCAGTGTTTTGATCGTAGTTGCGCGTTTCTGTCATTTACTTTTAAGTTCCTAACTGAGTCTATCCACAGTTAATACTGATTTGTTTTTCCTTTGTAACATTAACTGTAAAATAAAAATGAAGTTGCTGCATTTTAAGCCTTAGACACGTTGAGATTAGATCACAGTATTCATTTATCTATGACTTTCTCGCAGCACTGACTGGAAGCATCAGCGGCAATGAAAAAAAGGGACATTTTGTCCTTTTTTACCGCTGTTAGTAAAGAACAGCATAGACAGAGAGAGGATGAAAGTCAGGAGGGAGCTGAGAAGCAGGATGAAAGAGAGAAGGAGGAGATGGTTGGAGAGGAACCAGAGAGGTCAGAGGCTGTCCACCCTGAGAGTGAGGAGGAAGAACCAGAGAGGTCAGAGGCTGTCCACCCTGAGAGTGAGGAGGAAGAACCAGAGAGGTCGGAGGCTGTCCACCCTGAGAGTGAGGAGGAAGAACCAGAGAGGTCGGAGGCTGTCCACCCTGAGAGTGAGGAGGAAGATGTAGGCTGTGAGGGAGAGAGTGAGGAGCAAAAAGAGGGACATCTTCGGTCATGTGCACTACCGTCAGGTTTGTGGGTGTTGAACAACCCCTCTGTGTTTGCAGCTCATATTGTGTGTAAAATGCATTTGAGGCATGCTGACTCTGGACCAAAATTTCTGTTGTTTATATTTAATAAATAGATAAAATAAGACTCTGAATTAACTAATTATGACTTTTATCCTCATGCTAACATTTATTTTCTTTCAGATGTCAGCAAGTGCAAGGATGACCCACCTACTCAGCCTCATTTGAGGACATTTCCAGGGACATTAATAGGAGACAGAAAACGCAGCTTTCAGCCAAGCTGGTATGAAAGTCATCCCTGGGTCGAATATTCGGTTTCAATGGACTCTGCTTATTGTCATGCATGCAGACATTTTAGCTCACCAAGTAGTGCAGGAAGTGTGTTTGACTCTCAGTGTGGATTTAGAAACTGGAAAAAAGCAACTGAGAGAGGAGGGGGGTTTTCAGTACATGCAAAGTCTGAAAGGCATAAGGACTCAATGATAGCGTGGAGGGACTACCAGAGGTAGGGCTGTAGCGAAGCCTCGACGAAGTCGACGGCTCGATTCTAAAAATTTGTCGACGTCAGATCCGGAAGTCGACGCACCGCGCCCACTTGTTGCATCCCCAGGAGTTTGTAAATAGAGGAGGAATCTGCCTGTTTTTCCTGTAGTTCGCCCTCTTCTCCGCCTTCACCAACATCTCCGCCAAATACCGAAGACCCGGAACAACGTCCGTCCACTACTAGATTATTTTCCTGTTTTGCCCCTTCGTCTCCCGGCAACGGACAACAACTTCCGGGGTCAGACGCGCTGCTTCGTGTCTATCGCAGATGTAGAAAATCACCGGGAGCGTTTCTCCCTTCATAAAGGAGCTTCTTTCAGACATGAGGAGAGCTGTTTTGGTGGTAGCAGTCTCTCCTCCGTGCTGGTCTGTTTGCTGCTGGGTGTTTTTGGTTTATTTAAACTTGGTAACTTGAACTTAATGTTGGTAAAGCTACTGTTAGCATCTTCGCTAACAGCTTCTTGCGTTGGGATAAGCTGTTACGTTTTGGTTTAGAGTTCATCTTTTTTTGTGGTGTAGATCTCCCTTTTATTACATTTAGAGTGTTGTGGGTTTTCGGTTTAGTTTAAAATATCACCTTGAGTTTGGTTTAACCCGTATGACCACTCGCCTCACGCACATAAGTGACCAAAACAAAGCAGCATGGAGACACTCCATCTTCTACCACCTCTCAGGCAGCAGCCTGCACTCCCAAGTTCTACACGTCACCAGAACATAACCAAACAACACAATAAAAGCAGTGTTATACAAAATGGAAGGCCTGTAGTGTTTATTCTCTTACAGTAAGAATTTATCAATTTTTTTGAGGAATTTATTTGAGATTTTCTGGTTTTTGTTAATTGTGCAATAGAAAAATAATCATTAGATTAATTTTCTAAATAGTCATTAGAATAGTCGACTATTCGATAAAATAATCGTCAGAATAATCGTTTTAAAAATAATCGTTTACCCCCAGCCCTAACCAGAGGGCTGTGAAAGCTAATACAACATTGGCTAATATACTCGACAAGGAACACAGTAAAAAGGTTAAAGAAAATCGTGAGTATATCAGAACAATTGGTGAAGTGATTTTGCTTACAGCCCGGCAAAACATAGCACAGAGAGGACACAATGAGTCTGAGGAATCAAATAACAAAGGCAACTTCAGGGAAATTCTTGAAATGGTTGCAAATCATGATCCAGCTGTTAAACGTAGACTCACATCCATTCACAACGCAAAATACACAAGCAAGGTCATTCAAAATGAGGTTCTTGATTGTTTGGCAGAAATGGTACGCTCTGAAATCATTGAAGAAGTGAAAAGCAGTCAGTATTTCAGCATCATGGCAGATGAGACTAAAGATGTTTCAAAACAGGAGCAGATATCATTCATACTCAGGTACTATTATGATGGAGCTATCAAGGAAAGTTTTCTCCATTTTGAATCTGCAGAAAGACTAGATGCAGTGGGCCTTACTGAAAAGATAGTCAACCTATTGGAACACCATGGATTAGACTACAAAAACAACCTTATAGGCCAAGCATATGACGGTGCTGCTGTAATGAGTGGTAAGCATTCTGGGGTCCAGGCTAAAATTAAAGAGACAGCTCCATTTGCATTTTACACCCATTGCAGTGCCCACTGTCTCAATTTAGTATTAGTTGATTCTATCAAAGCAGTCCCAGAAGCAGAGGAATTTTTTGCTCTGTTACAGAGTCTCTATGTTTTTACTTCTGGCTCATATGTACACCCCAAATGGCTGGCTGTGCAAAATGAGATGTATGGCAGCACAAGAGAGCTACAAAAATTAAGTGACACAAGATGGGCTTGCCGATTCATTGCTCTACGCAACATAATGGACAGATTACCTGCCCTAAAACGTGTCCTGCAAGAGACTGCACAAGAGCGCAGGGGAGAAAAATCTTCTGAGGCTCGAGGTCTTCTGGCACAGATTGACCTAGAATTTGTTGTGCATCTTGTTACGCTCCGTACATTGTTCGGAGAAACAAAGCTTCTTTCAGATATGCTGCAGTCCTCAACTGTTGACCTCTCAAAAGCAGCCGATTTAGTTGAAGGATTGGTGCAGACATTAACAGATTTCAGGCAGGAGTCCTTTTTAGACGAGTTGTGGGGGGAAGTACTGAACATTTGTGAACAGTGTGATGCTGCCACACAGTCGGAAGCAAAACGACAGATAAAGACAAGCTCCAGACTTCGTGAGTACCACATACTAAGCTCAGTTGGTCAGAGGGAGCTGGCCTCTGACAAAGAAACTTATCGGTCTTCTTTTTTTTATCCTGTCATTGACTGCATGCCAAGTGAACTGAGCAGACGTTTTTCAAAGACCAGTTGTGAGATGATGAGCAGTATTCGATCTCTTAACCCTAAAAGTGATGCTTTTTTGAAAGACACCACTTTGTTTGAGTTTGGTCATCTTTTTGATGCTAATATTGAGGATCTGGGGCATGAACTGCATCAGTTCAAGAGACTTTTGGATAGAAAAATAAAGACTGGTGTGGTTGAAAAGCTTTCTGATGCAGTGGAGTTGATCCGTTTCACAGAGCCATACAAGGAGGTATTTTACGAGTTCTTTAGACTGTGCAAAATCGCAGTTGCACTCCCAGTAAGTTCTGCCTCTTGTGAGCGGAGTTTTTCAACATTAAAATTAGTAAAAACCTACCTCCGGTCTACCACTACAGATGAGCGCCTTAGCAATCTAGGGGTGCTAAGCATTGAATCCAGAAGGGCCAAGGCTCTGAACCTTGAAGCATTTGTAGACCGTTTTGCAAGACAGCACAAACGTAGAATACTGTTATTGTAATGGGACAGATTACTGTGTGACCAATTACAGTGTCACATCTTGATGATGATTTATGCTGTAAAACTAAATCAGCACAAACTTACACAAAAGAAGTGTGTGTGTGTGTGTGTGTGTGTGTGTGTGTGTGTGTGTGTGAGTGAATGTTTATTTTTCATATGTACAGTTCATGTGCAGATATTTTATTTGTTTGAATGTTTATTTTTCATATGTACAGTTCATATAATCTTCTAATAAAGTCACAAACTATAATAATTGACTAGAATTGTTTTTTTTACTCAAGTCTCATGTTACTGTGAAGCATTCAGAATTGTTATCTGAGTACCATAAAAACATGCCAGTTTTACTTTCACAAGTAAACCATTACTGCATTTGCCGTAATAGTTTACTTGTTCATTGTCTTTTATTATGATTTTTTTTTCTTGTGCCCCCATGAAAAAATACTGGCCCCACTGTGGCCCCCCTGGAAAATTTGGTCTAGAACCGCCCCTGCCTGTTGTGATTGGTTAAAGCAACTCTCGGCTGTCTTAGGTGGGTCCAGGCCCGGTGGGCCCACCCACAACGCTGCGCTGGGTTCTTTCCTGTGGGAAACGGGTAATAATGGCTCTTTGATGGAAAAGGTTGCCGACCCCAGCGCTACACAAACACAGGTCATTACCATACGTATTAAGCAGTTATTAGTGAACGTATAAATACAATTTCAGTCAGTGTGCCCCAGGGCAGCTGTGGCTCCATCATAGCTCATCATGATCAGCGTGTGAATGTGTGTGTGAA
The DNA here is from genome assembly GCF_043380555.1 of Nothobranchius furzeri. Classification (NCBI taxonomy): domain Eukaryota; kingdom Metazoa; phylum Chordata; class Actinopteri; order Cyprinodontiformes; family Nothobranchiidae; genus Nothobranchius; species Nothobranchius furzeri. The sequence goes on along the minus strand of NC_091750.1, from coordinate 40,218,547 downwards.
TGGATGAATGATACACTGTAGTCTAAAGTGCTTTGGAGTCCTCTGACTCTAAAAGGTGCTATACAAGAGCGGTTCATTAATCATTTAAATCAGCTTTACTAAGGACAAATATCAGCTGGTGCCTACATATAAGAACCGGTAAACATCAGTCCGACATGTGGGTCTACTCAACGTGGATCCATTTCAACTATAAACACCTGAGAAGTTGAAGAGCAAGAAAACAAAGGCGCTTTAAAACGTTTGCACTTCTGTCCCAACTAATTCAAATAAATCAACCAAGTTGATTGATCTTAAAAAGTACTTAGACACAGTTGTGGAAATTTTGGTGAAAAAGTAATAAAATCGTGAGAATCTGGAAACTTTATGCATCTTCGGTGGAAAACAAAAAGCAACTGGTTTGTATTTGTTGTTTGTGAGTTTCCGTGAAGGCAGCATGCTTCAGCTGAAACATTAGACCCACCCAGTCTGTTTCAGCCACACGTGTCTCCTTTAGTGTGCTATAAATAAACAAGGATGTCTATCTTCAGATGTTACTTCTGCTTCTGTTAAATAAACACAGAGGAAGCCTTTGAAAACGGACACAACCCTAAAGCAGATGACTGTTGATGTTAGTTATCCTGGAAAGACTGCCATGTTCACAGGAGCCGCACTCGGAGGCTTTTTAAGTTTCTCAGCACTTACTTTTACGCCTCGACTCAATTCTTTCGATCTTGAAGTCATACTGTCGAAGAGGTGGTCCCGGTGGACATCCGGACTTTCCAAACCTCAGGTTCGTTGAGTCTAAAGCCTCCTTGAAGTAAATCACCGAGGTCGGGGACAGAGTTTCATCCGGGCTGTCAACGTGTCCGTTTTTGTCTGAGGATGACTGCAGGGGTCTATCTAGCTCCGCCATCCTCCTCCCGGGTCAGATCTTCATGTGACCAGCTACAGTTCGCGGTCAAGCTAGCTAGTTAGCTAGCACCGTTGCGATAAAGTTAGCTAACCAATCGTTGGAATATCAGTCGCTCCTACTCCTTTACACTGACCCGGAAATGGCTATGCGTCAGCCGTTTGGTCAAATCTGACGGAGATCCCACGAGAGTTCTGCGTCAGCACTCCGGTCACGGAAGCTTACGCTAGTAACCAATGAGCGGGAGCTCTCCCGAGTTGAGTAGTGCCTCGCCTGGAAAAGAGAGAGCAGACGGAAGCAGCACGGGGAGTGGCTGAAAGCCGGTGTTTCGGACAGATGAAGCTCACGGGTGACGACCGATGGTGACATCGGATGAAGATATTGCATTAGAGTTCATACTTGTTTAATTTGTCATTTTAATTGTGGTACCTGTTAGCAGCTGGAACACATCCTCACGTGCTCGTGGATATCATATATTGTATATGAAGACATGACTGTAATAATAAGTAAAGGATATCAGCTGTAGGTTTAGTGTGCTCATAGGAAACTTGACATAGAACACAAATCACATTTCTCTTTATGGCCTATATAGTTGTCATCATCAACGTAACATGATTAACAGAATACATGTGACCAACTAACATTTCATGTTCTACCACCGGATGTTCGGATCAAAATGTGAACCAATCAGATCGTAGATCAGGTGAGAGCCAGGCGTTTCCCGTCATCCTCTAGGTTTTGCAGCCGGTGGAGAGCAACTGCAGCGCCTTGCTCCAAAATCTGCGGCCGCCTTGATCTCACGAGGTTATCGTTGCCTACGTAGGCATGATGTCAGAGCAAGTCGGCATCAAGTCAGACACAAATCTAACCGGCATGCACTGCGCGCCGATCACCGGTGATCGAATCTGCGCAGAACTGGCTCATCTCGAACACGGACAATGTGTTTAGAAATATATTATTAAATTCATTTTTATAAACTACATTCTTGACTCAGAATTATTATGAAGTGTGTGTTTCCCATGCAGTCCAAAGAACCCAAGTTCATTATAAATCAAATATTCAAAGACCAATAAGGTTGATAATTCATATTTAAATGGAAAATCACATCTTATTGATCATTCAGTAAAAGTAACCACTACCAGCACGTTACATAATAAATATTGTTGAATTTTATCACACTGTAGACTGACTTTTTATCTGTTGGCTCTATTGGGGGTTATGGCTGTTTATGTTATAGATGTCTCATCATCAGATTAAATGTGTATCATTTAATCAAATTTTAATTTAAAGCTGATTATGATTTAGACCAATTTTTCACCAGTTTTCATTGTTGTAGAACATAAACAGACCTGATGCACACAGCTTGACAGAATAGGGCAGTTTTATTAAATGTCATACCCAGGTAAGGCACATATGTTGATCCTATGTACTCTAATGCCTCAGAGCCAAGAGATATAAAGTAAGTCCAACAGTTTGATAAATGCAACAAGATTTTAAATTCACATTTTACGTTTTTCTGTTTTTTATGAAACATAAAACATAAAATGTGTTGCAAACCAGGACAGAATGTTCATTATAGCGCTAAGTTCACATTTTCTTTACTAAACTCCCCAAAACAACTTTCTGCTGGTGGTAGAAGGACAGGCTGCACTTGGGGGAGATTCAAGATGGCGGAGTGAGCAGGTGGAAAAGTTTGCGGGTCTGACTTAAAAATACAAGTGTCATGTCCTGAAGGATATTTGGTAAAAAAAAAAAAAAACTACTCCTGAAGTAAATACAAAGTGAGTGAAACCTACAGAAGATACTTTCAAGGAAACATCTATATTGGCTAAGCAATATATCCAACCTACAATGGCTAAAGCTAGGCTACCTTGCCTTTCTGATCACGATTATGACCTGGAGGCAATCAGAGAAGCATGTGAAGAGGAAGATATAGAAGAGATGGAAATCCACGAAAAGATGGCAAAAACTCTGGGTGACCACACTCCACTACCAAGCCCAAATCCAAAGAGACAAAGAAAGAAGACCGAAGGAAAACAAGTAAGCAATGAAAATATATATGAGACACTGCTAGCATTTACGCAAAAAATGGAGGATAGATTTGACACTCTTGACAAAAACCTGAAGGCTTTTGAAAGTCGAGTTGAGGCAAACACGAAGGCAACAAAAGAAAACAAGGAAGAAATTGAAAAACTGAAAACACAAATGGAGTCTCTGATGAAGGAAAATAAAGATTTGAAAGAAAAAAGTCTGGAGAGCGTTCGATATCGGAGGAAATGGGACCTGAGACTACTGGGACTGGCTGAAAAGAAAAGAAAAATACACGTGACACAGTGATTGGAATTCTAACAAGAGTCATTCCTGTGTCGGTGGATAAACTTCAAATCATGGTTGACACAGTACATCGGTTGGGAAAAAAAGACAATGCTGCGACTAACAAGATGCCAAGACCGATCGTCATCCAGTTCAGCATGAGGACGGCAAGAGATGAGGTGTGGAGGATGTCCAAGGAGGCCAGAGTCTGCAAGGATCTGCACATAAAACTCAAAGAGGACTTTTCCAAAGAAGATCGTGAACGAAGGAAGCTGTGGCCGAAAGTACTGGAGGCTTGGAACAAAGGCAGAAGAGCATTTCTGAAAGAAGGGTATGCTGTAATAGATGGGAAAAGGATTGACCCATAGGTTATAATAACAAGGAGTATACAGAAAAGGAATAAACCTTGTCTTAGATATAGGTCAGCGGTTCCCAAACTTATTTAGCCACGCACCCCCTTCTATGTCCCGATTATGTCGACGCACCCTCAGCCCCCACAACAGTGCGTAGCTATGGGGCTACACACACACACACACACACACATATATATATAATATTTAGAGTGACCATGTAGCACACAAACAATGCAATTTAACGACTTCTCTTGAAGTAGGAACATTTAACCTGTGGCCAGAAGTACGCTCTCTCCTTCCTTCTGCTCTGATGTAAACCTGAACTGGTCACCTGCTTGAGCGTAATCAAAGGTCTCTAATGGGGCTTTCTGAAGAGCCTGGAGTCATGAAGAAGTTCTGTATTTTGCCTCAGACAGGCTCCTGGCTGTTCCGGCTGAATCTGCGCTCCTCTGTCACATGGACTAACAAGCAATCCTGGGGTGGGGTCCATAACTGGGGAGATTGCTTTGCATTTATGATCCCTAAACAGAAGCTTCTATTTTAATTTTGTGAAATAATGTTGTTTTAAAATCACGTAAATATGCTTTAATCACGGAATAGGCTAGCCATAGCTTATCTCTGCATCCAGCACCTGCGTAAATTCCATTTTTTGGTTCTTTTTAAAACACAGAAAAGGTTTTTCTTTACTACAGGTAAAGAAAAACCTTTTCTGTGTTTTAAAAAGAACCGAAAAATGGAATTATAAACTGAACATAGCAAGAACACATCAAAGGCCTGCTTAAATGTTCTGACGGTGCCACGGGCGGCTCCAGGAAATTATACCAGCAGTTGCTCGGTCAGTGTTTGGGTTTGCTGCCCGCTGTCGGCGCGTACTGAAGGGGGGGGGGGGGGGGGGGCGGTCCCAAACTTCCTAAATATGGCACATCATGAAATTCCAGGGCATCAACATGAAGTACAGAAAAAGGTGAACATTTTTATCCTGCATTTCATTATCACTATGTAGCCTTGATAAACTACATATTTAGGAATTAAAGGCTGTTGCTACTCAGCTTATGTTTTAATTCGTAAGAAAGAGCAAACAAATGAATGAATGAAATTTACATGCATGTATACACATACGGATATATGTATATAATAGATGTAAATTCATACACCAAATTGCTTGGTCTATGTTTAATCAAAAGATATTTAATTTTTAAGATTTAATTTAATACCAAAGTTATTTGTTAATTCAGATCTTAAGATCTTTGTTCGTTCAGTGATCGATATACACCCACTCTGTGTTTATTTCAATGAAGAGTCAAGTTTAAAAAAAATTAAGAAATTTATTACTAAACAATTTAAACATGACAATAAACATGACGTCCCTTGGACACAGCCAAAGCTTCTGGTGCTACGGTGGCTGACTGGCTCAAACTGCGCAAGGTGTAGTTTCCGGCTTTCAAAATAGAAAAATCCCAAAATGAAAATAATTACTTACAAATTAAAATACAAAATAATATATACACATCTGAAAGTAGTTTACCCGTTACACACATAGAGGAAACAAGACACCCTGGTGATGTGACGCTAGCATCTGAGGAACCCATTACATCCACATCACTCCATTAGTCAACACTGATAGCAGCCAAAGCTAACTAGCTTAGCGCGCCATAGGCACGCGGCTCGTGGGTAACCAGCTAATGCTACCGTTAGTTTCATTTGTGCTTCATGGTGCCGCCGAAGCGCGGAACCAGACACTTAACGATGAAGACCGTGCAGACACGTCGGTCGGTGGCCGAAGCATCCGTGTCTAGAACCCTCGCGGACACCGGTTTGAGGTTATTACGTTCCAATAAGCAGACCTTACTAATCACTGTCCGGCAGACTAACATGTCTCCTGGTTCCCCGGGCTCTCGTGGACCGTACCTACCTGTCCCAGGTGTAATACTCATCTAGGTGAGAGCAAAAGCAATCCTTACTGTGCAAACGTGACGTTCCGAGAGCAGTCCCAGGACTTTTCATATAAAACAGTGATTTGTGTTAATTGTCTATGATTTAAAAGTCATTATGTAGCCGAAGAACGTTACGTTTAATATCGTGTTGTGAAAACTTGATGTTGGACTTTCTAAAACAATTCAGTGACTCGTCCCAACAGGACGGGGCTTCCAGTGGCCAGGCACCATCACTAAGTCCGTTTGGTGAATCTGAAAACACATTTCTGGCTTAAAGACGTTGCATTAAACCTGCTGATGAACCCAAACCCCCTCACAAGCTGAGAGACAACTGCTCAAAACTTCCCATTATCTGAAGCACTTTTCTAATGCGTTTTTATAAACCTGCTCTCAGAAATCATGTTCCATTGGTGTAAAAAAAACTAAGTTAAGGTTAAAAGTATCTTCAGCAGATCAATTGATCAGCGTTACCTCTGGGGGGAATCGATAAAGCTTCCTGCTTTGATGCTCATGTCAGTGCTGGGATATCCTCTTCATCTGAGGCGTTTGGCTAAAGTTAAGCCATTTTTAAGATCTTGAGACTGTTCTTCATGGGTACTGTGGCTCGCTCACATCTTGTTCAGAAAGCTGCAGCAAGATGTTTGGAAGGCAAGAGAAAGCACCAACACACAACTCCAATTCTGGCCACCTGATGGTGTTCAAGGCAATAACGGGTTGGCCCCTGCTTATGTTCCTGGTCAGGCACAACATTCCCAGAACCCGGCTGAGCACAACAGGGGACTGGGCCTTCTCCATGGCAGGTCCAAGACTCTGGAACGCCCTTCCTTTAACCATTGGGCTTTCCCATCAGTAGGGTTTTTTAAATTAGGCTAAAGACCCATTTGATCTATGGGTGAGCTTCTGCAGTCACGTCTACATGCTGTTTTTATTGTACTGCACTTTAATGGCATGTTTCATGCCCGTAAGGTGCTTTATAGGGGGAACCTTACATAAACCAATGAAAGCATGGGCCAAATGTTACCATCTTTTTATTGTTTTATTCTTTATTAAAAATGTCATTTCAAATCTTGTGGATATTTGTAAAACAATACAATGAAAAAAAAAGACCCATAGAAATGGTGTCAATTACCTCTGGTCAATAACCAACAGACTGCTGCCCCTCCCCAGCCTTCCCTTTACCCCCAACCCCAAACAATACACGTCAAAGGAATGAGCTGGTACTGATAACCACACAAGTAGAAGGGAAAATTAAAGGAAAAAATGTCCCACTTAAAAATATGGAAAGGTCTCCTAACACTAGGGCACTACACCATGGCTTTAGATTTACCACACAACCCCCAACAGGAGAAACTCTGTGCAGCTCATCTTCAAATTCTACTGAAAATGCTGCGCTGACTATTTTTAATATTTTATTATTATTTTGAAATGTGTCAGGGAGATGGTATTCCGTTGAGGGCAAAGTGCCACCGGCCTCGGAGGAGTCGAAGGAGAACAACATGGCGTCGGCAGGTGAAGAGGCTTCAGGATGGGAAGTGAAGCAAATATGAATAAAATAAAAAAAATAAAACCTTTGCTCCCGAACATGAATGGAAAAGTAAACAGGAAATAGAAGGTCAAGGGTCTTGTTGGTGATAATTCTTAGTCGTCTTCTCCATCATCCTACAAAAAAATAAATAAAAAAAGTTGACAAGAGAAGTTCTCTCCAAAGAGAAAACTTCTCTTTAATCACTACCTCTCCATCTTCTCCTTCATCCTCTTCATCATCCTCTCCATCTTCATCTCCCTCCTCATCGATGTCCTCCAGACCCTCCTCATCTTCTTCATCCTCCTCACCTTCAGCCTCCTCGTCATCCATGTCAGGGACCTAAGAACGTAAACTGTTGTTCTGACTGGATCGAGGTTAAGTCTCCCCACCTTCTCTTAAGAGACCAACGACCTAAGCCATTCGTGCACAAACACAGCCGACAGCACGTGTTGTAAACACACCAAGTAGTACTGCAGGGGGTTTGGCCAGATGTCGTCCTTGATGACCTCGCCAAGCTCATCAGCTCCAGCATCAGCATGGTCAGTGAACCAGGTGAAGAAACTCTCTGGCTCTTCGTGTTGCCTCTTCCGCCCGGCTTTGCTCTGTGACTGACTGGAGCGCTTGGTCAGGTCCTGAACCACGTACAAATAAAGAGCTAAAATTAGCAGCTGGTTTTATGTACCCTCTACATGTCAGACAGCAGCATCTTAGCCCAGGAAACAGCTTCAAAGGTTCAGCCAAGACACACCAACCTTTCCTGACTTCCATTTGATTTCTGTTGATTTTGAAGACGGGTCTCCACTTTCGTTCAGATGGAACTCTTTGGAAAGAACTTTGTTTTCGAAGTATGGATTTTCATCAAAATACTGAAGAAAAAAACAACTTTTAAGTAAAAACTGAGACATGAACACTTCCACTGGTATGGAGGTAAAAAACAAAAAAAAAAACAGCACTTACAAAATCTATTCTGTAGCCTGACTTGATGTCTTCAAACTCTGTCACCTCCACTCGGCTCAGGTAATGAAGTGCTTCTTCATCCTCCTCTCCCAGTAGGGCAGATACTAAGATGCACATTTTTTAAGTCACAGTACTTTCCAGAGTACACGACTATGGAAATTAAAACATTGTACTTGAACACTCACCCTGTGGATGGTTGACAAATGTAGTGACCCAGAAGTTTGGGATTTTGGCGATCAGTTCTGACCTCTTCTGAAAGAATGGCTGACGGAGTTTGTTGTATTTCTGTTCTACTTTCAGGATTTCCTCACTGGCTTGCTCGTTCAACCTGAGAGAAGGGCAGAAAAGGTTTATTCAAAAAAAAAAAGCTAGTTTAGTTTGCTACTTTAGGGAGAAAAAAAGCACCAAATCTGAGTTTTGGAGAGCTGAAACTGTGCAGTTTGCATGTCTAGCGTGATGCTCCCGTTGATTTTCTTTCAGAAACAAAATACACAACTTTGGAAATGTAATAATCGAAAACCTCTCCCTACATAGCTGTATAAGGGAAGGCTCGTTTTCCTGTTCGCATTTCCACCATTGCAGTGACCAGGTCCACCAGCGTAGGTGTCCTCCAACTTGACTTTTCTCACCTGTCAATTTCATTTTGAACTTCATCAATGTGTTCAATAGCTTCTTGCTGCTCTTTCTCTGCAGGGAAAAGGAAGAAAAAAATGTTCTCGTAAACAGAACTATATGAAGACAAAAATATCACATTTTTGTCAGTGCATGTGAATTTAACCAACGCAATATTTATTTACAAAGTTTAAGTCAGTAATTCTAAAGGCTCCAGTGAAAATCCCGGGTGTTTACCATCAAGAGGATACGGTCACGTTAGCGGCCAATGGCGGCAGAGCTCGCCTCTCACACACGCAGCGTTTCCTGCCGGTAGCAACCTACAGGGCCGCGTGGTTTAAATGTGGGACAGCAGACCCCTCACAGCCGCGGTAACGGGACACAGCGAGCCGGGACAGAGTGTCGGAATCTCCAACTACTGGTCCAACAACGGTCTTCCACGGAGGGATCGAACCGGGTCGAGCCCCTCCAAGCCTAAGTGATAGGAGGGCTCGGAGATTTAAATCCAAGAACAAAACACAGCGTCGTCAGCTAGCGTTGGGTAACCCTACAACAACAACACTGGCAGTCGGGACTCCGCTCACCAAGCTCGGTTACATAACCCGAAGACCACGGCGGTTTGTCCCAAAGTCCGGGCTAAGCACAAATAATGGATATCAGTCTTCTAAAGTCAAGCAGTCTGCACTCATCGTCCACACTGGCCACGCTGGTGATGCTAAATGCCCGGGCTAACGTGGCCTCTCGGCTCTAAACAACAGAGCAGCGGCATGCTAAAACACCATTCAGCTGAAAATACGCAGCAAAACCAGCGGTGAAGCGCAAAGGGTGCTCGGGAAGCAAAAACAACCAAATGTGTTGACTAACTACTAGCTAAAATGCACGCGGTGGTCACACAAACAATATTATTGAAGAAAGTGAAAATGGCGCTGAATAAGACGAGGCCGCCATTCCCCTTACCGGAGGTCTCGTCCGCTCCGTCATGGTTCGAGTTCAGCTCCTTTTTACTCGCTTTCGCCGCCGAGGCAGACATTTTTCCCGCAAGAAGAGGGTAACTCAGAAACGTCTGAAAGAATAGCCGGTCGTTTATAATCTCCCGCACCAGGAGAGCGTTAGTTCGCTGTAAAGTTCAGCGCGGAGGAGCCGACAACGTGCTGCTTTCCACACAATGTAGCTGCCGAAGAGCGAGGAAGTCACCGCGCGCTGCTTTCATTACGAACGCGCCTCGCCGAATGAAGCGCGGAGCAGCTCCGCCTCTCAAAGTAGGTCTCAGAGCTCGGCTCCAATCTGCTCGTTTACCACCGTCTCCTCTTCTGAAACCAAACCAGGAATTAACCAAATACCATTTATATAGATTCACACGAACAAATCACGATTACACTCAAGTCTCGGAGGCGAAATCATCTTTTAAACAACACCGACTTGCTCTGGCGCACTTATTGAAACATGTCCGTTGGTGGGAGCCTTGCTCCGACAGTCCCCGCTAGTTAGCGCAAAAAACGACCTTTTAGTAGAAGATTTATATTTTACCACACTTCTGACTACTGGCTCCCTCGGGCTACTTTGACACATAGTTTTATTCTTTAACAATAATTTAGCTTTCAGCGCTTTGGTGAAATATACGTATATATGTGTGTGTGTATATATATGAGTTTGTTATAAATTATAGATAATTTTATTGTCATTGCACAGGTGTACAACGAAATTGACTTGCGATCATTAAAGTGACAGTGTGTAGTTTTTACTGTTAATCACTGTAAATGACATTCAAAATGTTGTTGAAAATGTATGATATGATGCCCAGTTGTTGAAAAATCAGGTCGAAAATACAACGTCTCTGGGTGACGCCATATTAAATGCTAGCACTGCCACAAATGCCTATTTTAGTAGGGGACTAATCTTGTCATTCATAAAAGTTTAGCTTGTTGCACCAGGATGCTCTAATATACCATCAGTAGCTTAGTCTGAAGTGTGATCAGCTATGTGCCATCTAGTAATAAAGACAATATGATCGCTTGTCAAACAACTATAATTAACTTTGTAACCCGTTAATACAAATGCTGCAGTCAGATGAGGTAGGCACCTAAAACCAAACATGACTTGTGTTCAGAGGCATGGTGGCGAGGTTGAAGCTCTTCATCTTCCAATCTCAACTCAGGAAATAGCAGGACACACCAAGGTACGCCTCTGTAGCATGGCTGGTCCACACGGCAGCAGTCAGGGTCTGCTTTACCGTGAAGATATAAGATATTAGGGTTAGTTTATTTACCAGATTAATAATTCTGTTGTATCACATAAAGCAGGTTAAGATTTAAAGGAGACATATAATGAAAAACTCACTTTTTTATCCCTTAATACAGTGTGTTTCACATTTTAAGCGTCTAAGTGTGCAAAAAGCCTTGTATTGCTCACTAGAGGTGCTATTTAGATATTTAAATATAGAGTTTTGTCATATTTGTCAACCCGTTCAGTTTTTTAAATGTGTCTAATAAATCTTTACCTTTGGTGCATTTTGAGAGATAAAGTATCTATACATGTTCATGGTATTATAATGATATATTTGAGTTAATGTTATCCTGTCCTGTCTTTATCCATCATGAACACTGGCTGTAGTGAAATCTACTGATGCATCCATGCTGCTCAGTACCAGAACTGCACTGGTGTCACTAGTACGCGCTGCATGGTGGCGCTGTTGTTAGCGCTGTTGCCTCGCAGCAAGAGGGTTGCAGGTTCAAATCTCAGCTGCGGCCTTTCTGCGTGGAGTCGCGTGTTCTCCCCATGCATGTGTGGGCTTCCTCCGGGTACTCCGGTTTCCACGGAGATCACAACATGCCCTATAGGTTAACTATTGCACGTCTGTCTGGATGAAAGCATCTGCCACATAAATAAACATAAACATAGTTACTAAAGAACCAATCAGCTGGCAGAGCTGCTGGTGAACGTGTGAGCGTGCAGAACTTGATAAACTAGAGAGAGAGGACAGGAGAAGTCCTCTCATCAGCAGCAGGTGATCAACAGAGTGTCAGGACCGAACACCGGTCCAAATAAAACAAAAGACGACTAAAAACATCGACCTCAGATCGGACCACCCGGGGGTTTCCCCGGTCTGCTGCTGGTTCCACCCGCTGTGATCTCCGTCAGACCGGAGCTGCTCGTCATGTTAACTCTCATTGTGACACCTGAGCTGGCTCCATTGGTTCTCATTAGTGCGACTAGATCTACAAAGTCTTCACAAATAAGCACAACGTAGATCTGTGGCTCGTAAAGAACCAAAGCCAGAGCGCACCACGGGGGCGAGATTGTAATGAGCGTGCATTTTTGCTGCTTGGGCGGTGGAGAAATGCATTTCAACGATTGAACCGACCGGAATACTGACATATGGGCCATTCCCATCTGTACCGGGTCAGCCCGGGCCGGGTAGCGTAGGTTGTTTACATATATGGGTGGCCTGGTATTTTTCCGGGCCAACCAAGACTCATTCTCAGCCCTCTTCTTGAGGGGGTCTGCTTCAGACCAACCAGGGCCAACACACCCACTGCTGACAGCAAATTCACACCTTCCATTAGAGCAAGCCTCTGATTGGTGGGTAGAATCAGCCCACATGGGCTTAAGGCAAGGATGTGTGGAATCAACCGGGCCAGGCTGGGGCCCAACTGGGGCTACCCGGTACAGATGGGAATGGCCCAATTGGTAACGCCTGTGAGCACAGGTGTGGGTTTCAGTTAGCAACAGGAGAGGGAGGGGGAGAAACTCAAAGAGATGGCTACGTTTTTGAGCTCAAGTGTGGGTGTTTAACCTCCTCATTAGGAAAAGTGTTAAACCCCCCACATCCCCCATGGCAGGCAGGTTTCATTACCCTCTTCAGGGCCTTCCTGCTGCTGCTGTACCACACCAGGATGCTGGCGGTCTATGGAGCAGTGCTAAAGCCACACCTGTGGGAGGTTGGTCTTTCTGAGAGCCCTCAGGAATACCTTATAACGGCATTGTGATGCTAACATTAGCACGTCTCCTTTCATGTGAGTATAGACTACCGTCCCAAAATGCATATTCAGATTTAGTTTGACCCGTTGTTAGGGTTTATGCAGAAACAAGTACGTTTCTGAGGAAATCCAGAGCACGGTGCATCATTTACGGGATGTGAACGTGAACTGTTAGCAGGTGTTTTTAAAAGTCTTAAAAAGGGTGTTTGTGCTTAGTAACACCCGATTTTAATCATTTAACATGATCTGTTTTTGCTGATTCCCCTTGAGTTCACTTCCAAACAAATCCTTCCCTTTCGTTTAACCCTCCCTGTCGTGTAATGGGGGTTAGAGTCATTCTAATGGTTTCCTAAGTCAGGAGAACAACAACCAGAAGGCGTGCGGCGTGTCCTTGTCAAAAGTTACGAGGATTAACAGGAAATGACCACAAAGCTCCACAGTAACAGCTTTTAAGTCTGCAGGTGTTGCAACACCCCGTTAGAGCAGATTTTAAAAAATCCCTGCAGCTGATCTGTGCTTTGTCCAGAAGAGAGCAGCAGCACCTGTGGGTTTGTGTTTGGGTTGGTGTCAGAACAGGAACATGTGGTTGTGCAGCAGCCAATGCCGAGCCCAGAGCAGGATCAGCGCTGTGGAGAACGAAACCTCTTAAAAAGACACGCCACCGAGGAGAGGGAGGATTTGGTTACAGAGCAGAGGACGAGGACGCGGTGGGAGGTGGATGCCACAGAGGAGGCTGCAGGAAGGTGAAATCAAACAACGAGACAAGCTGTACCAAGATGTAGGTGATGCACCAGAGTGTGTCTGTGAGTGCACCAGAACATCCCAGGACTTCTGCTCAAGGATAGTGAGGATGGAGAGCTGCAACCTGAGCAGCTCCACGTCCACTTAGGAAGACAGATTAGTTTTTACTCTGCAAGGAGCAAAGACTCGTCCGGAGGTTAGTAGACTGCAGCGTCATCCTGTTTTCCCCCGACACGAACATGTTGTTCTCACTTCCACACTTCCTGTTTTCACACTTGGGCTGGTCCGAAGAGCCGAATAAAGTCCTCCACGTTTTGCTGGATCCCTGCTGCAGTCCCAGCTGAGCTTTTTTATTCTTGATGTGTTATCCAGGATCAGATGCTGTCCACAGCTCAGCAGATGCTGCAGGACAGCCGCTCCAAGATCGAGCTGATCCGACTGCAGATTATCAAAGTGACCCAGCCAGGAGGCAGCGGTGGAAACCAGAACAACTCCTCACACGGAGGTCAGTCCTGGGAAGGAGTCAGCATGTACCTCCATGCCTGCTGCCGCTGGGCTTGGTCTAAAAATGAGCTGAATGTGTTTCTAAACACCACGAAGAAGACTTTAAAATAAGAAAAACTGCAGAGCGAGTTTAGTTTGATGACCACATTTAAAGAGAGGTGGTGGTTTTCTACTGACAGCCCTGCAGGTTTGCTTTTACGGTGATTTTTAAATCTTTTTAATGAATTAATATTATTTTTAATTGAATGATATTATATTTTTCTCCTTGTGAAACCTGGGTTAGGGTTGATCTTTGAATGTTTAATCAGAAGATTATAGTTACTTTACTTGTTCAGGGATCATAAACACTCTTCGTATTAACTCAGAGTCAGGTATGTAAATTATAAACATGAATTTATTTATTTTCCCTAAACTAATTATGATACATGACGAGGTATGAATAATGAGATGCAATGTAATGGATATGAAGTGATTGAATGTGATGGATGAAATGATGGAATGGAAGCTAGATGTGTTAGCAAAACCTTTCTCAGGTATCGGAGAGAGTTGTGGAGTCTGGGTTGTAAAATAAATGTGGCTGTTTGGTAAACTAGAGATCTGTTTGTAAAACCATCTGACGCCAGAGTGCAGCCTACAGTACCCTGTTGTGTGTGTGGCTCCCGGCAGTCCGGGTGGTGAGTCACTGGACATCAAGACCACGAGAACCCAAAGAGTCGTAGCTTCCTTTGAATTCAGCTTTCACCGTCCGTGAGATGCAACCAGGGTCTGCAGGTTAGATGTCTGAGGTGTGGAGGAGCTCTTAGAAGAGCCGTTGTATCTGATATCACCCGCAGCGTCGCAGAGAGGCTTTGACTGATGTCAAAAGAGAAGACGGCTTCAAAATGCAGCCAGCTGGAAACTGGATTAATTCCAGAAACAGTTCTGTTTTATCAAAATCACGTGTTGATAAATTTGGCAAAGGGTTACGCCAAGTAGGTTTGTGACCTTTAAAACACGGAGTACGCACAGCTGCACACAGTCTCCGCTTTCTAAATCACACTCTACCTAGAAAGGTTCTCAGCTGTTTCTGGATCACATCCCACCCTCACCACGCCCACTTTCTGCCATAAATGGTCAAAGCAAAGCGCCTTGGGGATCTCATGCATATACATAAGCCGGCTCGTTGCAGCGCTCCACCATTAACGATGGCGATCAAGGAAGCGCTGTTCCACCGAAGCAGAAGTTGAGGTACTTGTGGGTGAGGTGGAGGAATGAAAGGAAGTGCTTTTGCAAAACAAATAAGAGAAAATCCACGGAGAGGCACAGCGGTGCTGAAGCCGTCAATGTTGTGAGTTCTCAGAGAGATCTGTGGTGGATATAAAAAATAGTCCAATAAGGATTCGAATCCCCAGACTCCCAGGTGAGAGTCACGCGCGTTAACCAGTCAGCCAAACAGAGATCTCCCTTGTCCAAGTAGCCAGGGCGCATGATCAATCAGGTCACAGTGACAGGACACACACACTGTCACAGACGCATGATATTCTGTCTCAATCTGTCCCCCTGCTGATATTCTGCATTCCATATTCTGCACTTCAGGCTGTGTGTGTGTGTGTGTGTGGAGGGGGGGGGGGGGGGGGGCTTGTACAGGTGATAATGCTGCTGGAATTTGTTACGTTATGAAGTCTATTCTTCACCATCTAACTAACACAACATAACCGTTCACACACATTGAAGGCTGCATCATCTGTCGGGGCCCAGACGCCCAAAACAACCTTTTGCCCACTTATTGTTCGTCACTGGAGACGTAAACATTCTCCCTCAAGGTTTCTGCCATCTCTGCGTGAAAGCCAGATGTCAACATTCTTCACTCTGAGTAAGTGAAGCCCACATGACTTTACAACCAGGAGCTTAAACAATCACCTGTGATGAATGAACAAGACGTTTAGATCAAATGTTTTGTAACAGACGCCGTCTGTTTCGTGGCCGCTAGGTGGCCTCATCGTCACTCCCTGCTCTCCTGGCCCTACCTGAGCCAGGTGCAGCTAATTTCAATCAGTAAGCTTCCCTGTTAAAAGCCAGCTCTTTGTGACATTCGGGAAGGGAAGCTTAGAAGAGGCCTGGTGTTAGAGCGAGTGTTCCTCTTTTTCCCTCCTAGAAAACCAGATGTTAAAGTCTTCGTTTTTGATTACCTGTGTGGTATTGTAAAACACTTCCTAATTTCCAGAGCTCGTTTTGTGTTTATTCGAATACTCGTTAAAGAGTTCAGCTCACCCTTTTGGTGGAGCTTTTTGTGTTCATCTAATTCCTTCCTTTTTCCCGGTTTAGTCCCGGCGTTTTGTGTTTATTGATCTTAGTGTTGTTTACCCAGTATTGGATGATCTTTGAGTTTAGTATTATTATTGTCAATTCCCCAGTGTTGGACGTCTTTTGGTTTTGTATAATTTGAGTCTTTTACCTGCATAAAGCAGTGATTTGTAGTTAATAAACTCCTTTAAGAGAGTAATTCTTGGTTTGTTCGGTCATTCACACATCTTTCTTTACGCCCTCAAATAACATCATCTCCTAGGCGAGCTGGGGGCCGTAAAATGTTTGAACAATCTGTGTTTGTGAGCCAGACGGCTCTTTTAAGAGTCAGACATCGACCTCGGACGCTGACAAGCATAGATAAATGATAAATGACCCGCACTTGTATAGCGCCTCTCAGAGTAAGGACTCCAAAGCGCTTTACACTACAGTGTATCATTCATCCATTCACACACACATTCAGACGCTGATGGTGATGAGCTACGATGTAGCCACAGCTACAGCTAAGTAATAATCATCTGATTAAACAAAGATCAATCAGGTTGATATTTCATATTTATATGGAACCATCACATCTTATTGGTCATAATTAATTTAAAGTCTTTCACCCTACAAATTCATAATTGTATCTTCAGCAGCAGCAGCACTGCAGGTGCTCTCCATGTCCTAAATGTGTGTAAGCCAGGTCCTTAGGCAACTCAAAGTTGCGCACATTTTTCCGCTAAGTTTTCTTTCATAAATCCCAAAGTTTGTTTGGAAAGTTGCTTCCGCAGTTTTCCGACCCCGTTTAGTGCGTAAGCAAGCTTGATAAATGAGGCTCCAGATGTAGATAATAACTGAAATGGATCATTGCAGGAACAACATTCATTTTAAAGCCATCATTGATTAAAGCACAGATTATCCAAACATGTGATTTAAACATCGTGTTCATTCAACACATTTGATGATTTAACTTATGAGCTGTGAACTCAGTAGGAACTTGGAGGAGGTTGACTGTTACTCCTAGTGAGGTCTGACTTCTGCTTGAGGAAAGATGCCGGGGCTTCTCGCGGTAACGAGAACTGGGGCAGAACTTAGTTCTGGATTTGGAGGCCAGACAGATGTTTTCATGTCTACAAATGAAAAGGTTAACTTCTGGTCCGTTTGTTGGTGAAAATTTGACCACTGGTACGTTGCACCGCACAAATCCGATTCCAGCTATGTTCTATTTTACATCTACGAGAACCTCCAGAACCTCCTCTGCTCCCCATCGCACACGCGTTGCCATGGTAACCAGACTGAACGACAGCTCAGAGGCTGCACTCAGACATTTTCTAATACAACTAAGTCCACCCAGAACAACTCCTTAAACGAGAACCCGGCACTCTACGACTGATCAGGTTAAAGTTTTCATTTATTCCTACGGGAACCTCTCCTCCGTCCCGACCGCGTTTACAACCTCTGACACGACTTTGGCTCTTTTGCCCTTCAGCAGAAAATGTCTCAATCTCATAAATGTTCTCTTTTTCCAGGTAGACGGCAGGGAATCTCCTCACGTGCTGAGGACGTAACGTGACCAAATATGGTTATTTGAAGGCGTTTCTGTATGTATATTCCTGAGAATGGACACGAGCAGCTGGGTAGCACAGGTGGGGCTCATCATCAGATGAGTGCGGAGGATCGTGCGTACGAGAGGCCACCGCATGTTTCACAGACCAGGACTTTGACCGTTCGTACGAACGTTATAAATGTAGTTCTTGGGAAAGAATGAAGGAATATTTGTAAGAGCGTTTCAGGTCTGATGAGTCTGGATGTCAGCTGTGGGTCAGAATCTGGTGTCACCAACATTAAAGCATGGGTCCATGCTGCCTTGTAACCATGCTTCAGGCTGGTGGTGGGGTGTTCTGGTCCCACTCTGGACCCCTCAGTCCCGCTTGAGCCTGGTTTAAACCTCCCCGAGTATTGCTGCTGACCCCTTTCTGACTACATGGACCCAGTCAGTGGAAGGGAGACATGTATGAAACAAAGGCCATTATCAGAAGAGAAGACTCCTGTCTGAGGGCCCCCTTCATCCTTTTTTCTCAAAACTGTTTTGGAAAGGTTGGCCTGAAGGCCACACACAAACAAAGCTCGTGTGTAGACTGAAGCCTGCAGCGTTTTGCAGAAAGGGGCTGACTTTACTTCAGTAAATGAGGACTGCAAAGCAAAAATTCTTATGGTGACAGTCGGTGCTTGAAGGAGAAAAAGGTAAGTGCCGGTTCTCCCCAAAGGAAAATGTTACCGGGGGGGGGGGGGGGGGGGGGGGGGGTTATGGCATGAAGGGCCATACACCTTGGTAGGCGCACAGGTCACATGACCAGCCTCTGTCAGCAATAGCAGGAGTCTTTTGCAGATACACAAATATTTTCTGGATGCAAAGTCACCAGTGGGTGCACCTTGTGCTAGCCAGAGCACTCAGGTGTTCTTGTGCCACGAGGAGCCTCAGTTTGAGAAGCTTCACTCAGCAGAAGCAGCTGCAACAGAAAGAGCTAGGATTCACGTCTAACTTCAACATCGACCCTGTCACCACCAGAAACCCATCCTTCAAGAAGATTAAGATTTGTTTTGGTCTCAATGGGAAATGACACAATGAAATTCATGTAAATAATACAACTTATGAAATGACTAGAATGTAACAGGAAAACACCGCATACTCCCTCTTGCTAAATAGACCAGAAGCCTGGAGATGCCAGAAATCCTCAAACGTATTCTTCCCTACTGGCTGATTCCAGCCATGTTTGCTTTCATAACCTTATATGGCCTGTATTTGATATAGCGCCTTCTAGAGTCCTGGAACCCCTCAGGGCGCTTTACAACACAATCAGTCATTCACACATTCACACACACATTCACACACTGGTGGGGATGAGCTACGATGTAGCCACAACTGCCCTGTGGCGCACTGACAGAGGCGAGGCTGCCGAGCACTGGCGCCACCGGTCCCTCCGACCACCACCAGCAGGCAAGGTGGGTTAAGTGTCTTGCTCAAGAACACAATGATTCAATTCAATTCAATTCAAGTTTATTTATATAGCGCCAAATCACGACAAGAGTCGTCTCAAGGCACTTCACATAATAAACATTCCAATTTAGGTCAGGTCATTAAGCCAATCAGAAATAATGTTTCCTATATAAGGAACCCAGCAAATTGCATCAAGTCACTGACTAGTGTCAGTGACTTTACAGCAATCCTCATACTAAGCAAGCATGCAGCGACAGTGGAGAGGAAAACTCCCTTTTAACAGGAAGAAACCTCCAGAGAATCCTGGCTCAGTATAAGCAGCCATCCTCCACGATTCACTGGGGATCGAGAAAACAGAGCACTCACACACACACACACACACACACACACACACACACACACACACACACACACACACACACACACACACACACACACACACACACACACACACACACACACACACACGCGACAGACTGAGCGGGGCTCAAACCTGCAACCTTCCGATTACGGGGCGAGCACTTAACTCCTGTGCCACCGTCGCCTTAATGCTGATGACCACATGAACACTATTCCTCTGTGTAGTGGATGCAGTTACATCATGAAGTTAGGGCTTGCGTGATAAACTACCCACCCCTACATGGAACTGAAATTTCAGTTGTTTGTCTGTTCTCGTCTAACAGAGTAGCAAAGTTTTACCTTATTTTGTTGAGTTTCAGCTACTTCCTGTCACCTTCATCAGAGCTTTGGTGGTGTCGCATCAGTTGTCCTTGTTCTGAGGGCCGTAGTCTTTCCAGTCGGCCGTGTTGGCAGCTGCGACCCGACGGCGGGCTTTCATTGACTGGAAGACGGACAGATCGTCGTTTTTGTGTTCGGTAGACTCTTCTGTCAGGGCGCCCCGGGGCAGCTGTGGCTACATCGTAGCTCGTCATCGCCAGCGTGTGAATGGGTGAATGACTGATTGTGTTGTGAAGTGCCTTGGGGAGTTATTGAACCCTAAGAAGGCGCTTTACAATCACAGACCTCTTATTTCCTCCAGATTTGACTGCTGAATGAGGTGAATAAAGAATCACTACTTTACTTTCATTGGTTCTGTCCCTGTCTACCATTCTGTCCTAGAGACTTCTCCGGTCCCCGTCGGTCCCGTGGACGCCCGTCTGGCCGAGCTGCAGCACTACATAAAGAGAGAGAGTGATGCTTTGCTTCTGGCCCAAGATGTGGTTGAGCAGCTGGAGGGGATCTCTGAGCTGGACCAGAAAGCGCTGGCTGAAGTGAGTCACGTTGCAGAAGCTTGCTGATCCAAACACAACGTTAAACCGGCATTGGTTTTAACCGCCGTGTTCTCACAGCCTTTTAAAGGACCCGGGCTGTTTCCTGACCAGTGTTCTGAATGGCCTTGAAGGAATTTCAACCAACAAGACAAAATGTCTCTTTCCTCATTCACTCCTTATTTAAACCACCTGATCCTCAGCAGGGTCTCAGGGAGCTGCTGTCCAACTCCAGCAGTAATAGGAGACAGGCAGGGGACACCGTGGACAGGTCTGGAGTCCATCACAGGGCTGCATGTTGGAGCAGGAGTCCCCATGCATGCGTGGGTTTCCCCCGCAGATCACCACATGCCCTACAGGTTAACTACTGTTCCTCGCTGTGGATAAAAGCGTGAATAAACATAAACAGGGACATCGAATAAGTCACTTACACCTCCAGTTCACCTGACATGTTTGTAAGAAGAAACATGCATGCATGGGGAGAACATGTTGACTGGATTTGAACCTGCAACCTTCTTGCTGCAAGGCAACAGAGCTACCAGCTGTGGGAGAGGGTTTGGAGGTGTAAAATGATTTTGCTGTGCCTGAAAACAAAATTGGATTAATTTTTCCTTCAGAGGAGGAACATCTGGGGCAGCAGTAGCTCAGGAGGTAGAGCGGTGTAGTGGAATTAAAACACACTAACAACGACCAATAAGATGTGATGATTCCATATGAATATGAAATATCAACCTGATTGATCTTTGAATGTTTAATCAGAAGATTCTAGGGTTCTTTGCTTCTTCAGGGACCACAAACACACTTCGTATTAATTCAGAGTCAGTATGTATTAGTGGTGTGCATCTCTACCTGCCTCACGATTCGAGCCAATTCCAATTATCTGCCTAAAGATTCGATTTGAGTCTGAAATGCATCACGATTCTTCACACAAAAATTTTCATTACTTAATAAAAGCAGTAGAATAGTTTTCAATTTCTTTTTGATTTCGAAATCCCTGAAAAACAGAACATTCATCTATTCACTATAGTGAGCAATAATGTTTAAAGTGTGCTGCCTATAATTACTTAAATAATATAAGAAATAATGTTTTCGGTAGAGCAGCTTTAAGATAGAATATTACTGAACTTAAAAATAGTAAACAAATACTGTGTTAAGTGATTCTTTCACATCCAGGATCCCAAAACCGAAATTAGCCCAGACATCCGATTTAAATGTAACGGGTACATCTTTGATTACTGGTAATGTTGGCCCTGTATCCCTGTCCGCCTTTTCTGTTTTAAATTGGCGCTAGGGCAACACAGTGCGCATGTCATTGCAACTCTGCCCCCAGAAGTAATTGTAAAACCTCAAAACTTTATTGTCTTCGCATAGACATAGACCAGGGGTGCAGGTAAATATCTGCAGAAAACTGGTAGCTTGGAAAACTGAGCAAGACATGTGGGCCGAATGTATTCTATGTAAATGATCACATACCACTGTCATGTTTGACTTTTCTTCCTTATCCCTTTTGTTCTTTTCTGGCTTTCAGACAGGTAACTGCTTCCTGTTCAGCGTTTTTTGTTTTAAATGTTGCCGGCTGCAGCTGCAGGATGAGCGCGTGTATCGGGGGCAGGGTGGGGACGGGGGGTTGTTAAAGGCCAGTGTCCTGAGCTTACTCAGTTTTTTACGGCGTTTATTTCATAAACAGAAATTGTCTGGGGCCCCTAACTAGCTCGAGACCCTAGGTAATTGCTGACTTTTTCCTGTCCTGTTGCGACAGGCCTGCTAGTGACAGATGGCTGCAGACAATGGGGAATTCACAGTGTTAGTTTTGTTAGATCTTTCTGCAGCTTCTGACACTGTTGACCACAGCACTTTAACTAACAGACTTGGTGACTCGGTGGGGATCTCTGGGACAGTTCTAGACTGGTGTTGATCGTACCTTTCTAACAGAAGTTACAGAGTCTGTAGAAACCAAATCGAGTCAGATTCTACCAATATGTTCTGTGGGGTACCCCAAGGCTCTGTTTTGGGTCCACTGTCGTTTCTGTCTTGCAACAAAGTGGATGGAGGCTGTAGGAGAGGCAGGAGAGACGATACATCCGATGGTGTTAAACAGCACCTTGGGGTTCCCTTTGCTCTGGGACACCAGGTTGGGGAAATAGGAAACCCTCGCATCTCTGACTGCAGAGTTAGAGGTCAGAAGATCCTTTAGGTGCAGCAGATGGACGTGGAGATTTTCTTCCACAAGCACTCAATTTTTCTGCATTGGCGCTTTAGGCTGCGAAGACTGTCATTAAACCAGGGAGTAGGGTTCACTGCAGGAACTGATCTGGTTCTGACAGGACAGATATTGTCCAGGATGGAGAGGCAGTGCTCGTTAAACTGAGAAGTTAAGGAATCTGGGTCATTATCAGAAGAACAGGGTGGATCAAAAGCAGCAGAACATTAGCTAACTGTGCTCTCATTAAGAAAACGAGAACTAACCATACGGCGAGCAGGAGGTGGGGACGCAGAAACTGGCAAGTTAAAGAAAATGCAATGGTGATCTGAAATATAAACGTCCTCAGGACAAACACTGTCAGCATTTAGACCCAGGGTAAAAACAAGGTCCGGAGTGTGTCCCCTGGTGTGTGCGGGGCCAAACATGCTGGATAAAGCCGAAGGACCTAGTACCTGTCAAAAACCTAGTAGCTGAGTTCTGTAAAAGTTGGTGTCGTGCAGCCGTGCCCGGACTCAGACCAGCATCTTGTATCTACAAAAGCATTACAGTAGTCCAGTCAGGACAGCACAGACTTCAGATGAGCTCTGGACAGCAAAGACTTGATCCTGGAAGACAGTCGCAGATTAAAAAAAGGACTTCACAGCCATGTTTGCTTGTATGTCAAGCTTAAGAGAAGAATCAGTTTTTATCCTCAGATTACTGACTACTTTCTTTTCGTACAGGGATAATGAGACAAGGTCAACATCAGCAGAACCATCTCTTCTGCCGGGGCTGGGTATTACAACTTCAGTTTTGCTCTCGTTTAAGTGCAGAAAATCAGAAGCCATCAAGCATTTAATGTCTTTCAAACAGTCAAGTAATGGAGAAACAGATTAATCTTCCCTGCGTCGAAGGGGAAGATAAATCTGGCAGCCTAGGCTTTTTCAACATAGCATGAACAACAACCCTCTTCAACGAGGACGGAACCGCACCAGAAGTGAGACCGCCATTTATGATTGCCAAAAGCAAAGGGCCTGTCACTGGGAAAGCTTCCCTATAGATTCTGGGTAAGAAAGTAAGCTATTGTTGTAACCTTCCACCACTAAAAACTGCGGACACAAATGAAACTTGGGTTCCAGAATGATGCAGCACATTGTAAGGGACAGAGACATACTATGCAAATCCAGGTACTGCACAAGTATTGAACACACTGAGTATTGCACTGATGTTATTGTGTACCAGGATAATGCCAGTACCAGTTAAACTTTACTCCCCAGTATCAGATTACATCAAAGCAGAAAGAAAGCACTGTATACATGGCTGCATACCATAAACACTAACAACATATTAAATACACAGCTACCAATGCCTTTCAGAAAGTATGAAAAGAAATGAGAGACTGAATGTCTGCAGGAAGACAATTCCAGTCACAGATCTCTCCTCTGATTGGCTAACAGCAACACAACTCGACCACTGACTCTGTCTGCTCTGCAACTTTGATGTTTTATCTTCACAAATAACACAAGTCCGGAGTTGCTAATGCTAACAGTTAGCTTCTACTAGCAGAGACATTCTCTGCTGTTTCCTGGACTAAACCAACAACAGCATTCCCCGTCGTGAGTCAAGATGGGTGAGTCCATGAATGTTAGTGACAGTGTGACGTGGATCTGTCAGGATTTTCTATCCTAGAGTTTCTATCAGAAGCTAATGCAGGAGATAGGTGTAAGAGGCTATTTTCATGTTCAGCCTGCATGAAACACTCAGAGGGACCCGTTAAAGTCAGGAACTATCATTAAAAATGTTTTCTTAGTGAACCACATGAACCCACAGAAGTGACCATCCATCTTTCAGGCTCAGTTTCGAGTGCAGGAGTCCTCCCAGAAGCGGGATCTTCTACAACTATCCCTGGAAAAATCCCAAACAGAAAACCATCCGGAGCTTCCACGGGAGCCTGCAGAAGAACCACCAAAATCCAGCTCCCCATCCTCCTTCTCCATCAGACCGGCGTATCTAACTGGTACCAGCACCACCAACACATCGGTGTCCTAATGTCACATTCACACATTGCTTCATTTTTATTTAGAAATAGTTCCAACAATGAGGATTTTTTAAAAATTTAAGTAAAAATTTATGTTTTAAATTATTCTAATGAGTTTTTGTAAAAAATAACTACTAAGACGGAATTAGATCAACTAAATAATTTAGACCAAAATAGGTTTATTAATAATTCATTAAATAGTATCTATTTCTACAGTCTTTCAATTTGATTAGAAAGAAAACATTTGTGAATTAGTGTTGATGTGAATATAAATGCTTAAACTGTTATTACTTTCATTTATTGGTTTAATATTTGCTCAGATATTTTCTATAAATCTTTGTATGAGCAAAGTTTTTGTAAAAACTTTATTAGTTTGAGAATACTAAACAAATCCAGGAAGTGTTTCTGCATTTTTATTACAGCAATAAATTCATTATTTATGTTAAATGAACTGTGATCGATTAGAGTTAATTAACAAGGATCTTAAAGCCGACTCATTTTACTTGTGATTGGAAATAATTAACAGTCAAATACGGATTCCTCTAAACAGAACTACCAGTTCAAGCATTTCTAGTTAGTTTATTGTTTAATCTAATCTTCATCCTTTCTCTGTGTCTTTAACGCTCTTATAGCAAGTCTGCAGAACTCTCACTCCTCTCCTCAGGTATCTTCCATGAGATGTTTCTGCTGGAACCAGAAGCCCACATTATCTAGGTTCAAACATCTTCTGTTGTCCGTGACTTCAGGTGGTGTTTTTCTTTTTGGGACTCAGGTAGTTTGTCCTAAAGCTGAAGTGGTAGCAGCCAGCTGTTTCTCCTCTGGTGTTATTGAAGGGAGAACCTCTCACCAGAGGTGTTCTGCTGCTGAATATGTAAGTGTGTGATGAGTGGAGGACCCAGGGAAGTGCGGCGGCTCGGTGGGACCGACAACCTGATGGGTTTTGGTCTGAAATGTGTTGGTGGAGGTTTCAGACAAATGTGAGAGAACCACTTTATAATTTTTTTTATCTCCACAATATATTTATAGCTTTATGATGTTAGAACGTAGCCTGAAAAAAAAAAGTTTAAAGTAATTTGTTTTACAAATTTGCCATTGCCACTTCAAGGATGTCTGAACAGGTTCTAACATATTCTAGCAGCGGATGGCCGGGAGATGTAATCTGCTGGTTTTGGACCGTTCTCCTTTAAGCTGGTCCGTCTGAGCTGTAGGCTGCAGCTGACATAACGAAGAAAAGTGAAAACACTGGAGGCCTCAAAGAGGCTTGGCATTAATCCCCACAGGACGCTGATTAAATGCTTTGAAGCTCTTATTTTGAAATGCTGGGGCTTTTTAGTTCAACTGCTCTCATGAAAAAATCATCAGATTTATGTAGAATACTACTTTGAATTTTTTTCCCACATAAAACTCTCATTTTTGCTTTTTTTAGGCAAACTTGAAGTCAGACTTATGGGATGTGAGGATTTACTGAAACCTGCGGCGGACCTGAAGCCAGAAAATCCTTGGACATCTTCCCAGGACAGATCAACCATTCCTGGTGAGTAATTGAATTGAATTCAGCTTATTTCTAAAGCGCCAAATCAGGACCAGAGTTGTCTCAAGGACCTTCACACAGTAAACACTCCACTACAGGTCAGGTCATTAAGCCAATCAGTAACAAGTTTCCTATATAAGGAACCCAGCAGGTTGCATCGAGTCACTAACTAGTGTCAGAGTCTTTACAGCAATCCTCAAGGAGTAAACAACCCTCTACTTTTTACTTTGCAGCAGTGAAGTTTAATCATCAATTTACTTTACTTGCGTATCCTCGCAGGGTCGCAGGGGGGTGGTGTCTATCTCCAGCTGTCTCCGGGGACGCAGGTTGGGGCACACCCCGAACAGGTTGCCAGTCCATCGCAGGGCAAGACAGGGACACACAGGACAAACAACCAAGCACACACACACACTCACACCTAAGGACAATTTAGAGACCAATGAACCTAACAGTCATGTTTTCGGACTGTGGGAAGAAGCCAGAGTACCCACAGAGAACCCACGCATGCACAGGGAGAACATGCAAACTCCACGCAGAAAGACCCCAGGTTGGGATTTGAACCCAGGACCTTCTTGCTGCAAGGCAACAGCTCTAACCACTGCACCACTGCTCAGCCCCATGAAGTTTAATGGTAGACCTACAATTTATATTAGAAAAAATTAAATCTTTTTTGTCCTCCTAGCAAACAAAAGGAATGAAGAAAATGTCCAAGAAATCAAAATTTCTGGAAGAGATTTGAGAGGAAGAAGACCATCCATCCATCCATTTTCATCCGTTTATCTGGAGTCGGGTCGCGGGGGCAGTGGCCTTAGGCGAGAGGCCCAGACTTCCCTCTCTCCAGCCACTTGGGCCAGCTCCTCCGGGGGAATCCCAAGGCGTTCCCTGGCCAGGTAAGAGACATAGTCCCTCCACTGTGTCCTGGGTCTACCTTTAGGTCTTCTCCCGGTTGGACGTGCCCGGAAAACCTCACCAGGGAGGCGTCCAGGATGCATCCTGACCAGATGCCCGAGCCACCTCAACTGGCTCCTCTCGATGTGGAGGAGCAGTGGGTCTACTCCGAGCCCCTGCCGGATGACCAAGCTTCTCACCCTATCTCTAAGGGAGAGCCCAGCCACTCTTCGGAGAAAACCCATTTCGACCGCTTGTATCCGCGATCTCGTTCTTCTGGTCACTACCCAAAGCTCATGACCACAGGTGAGGGTAGGAACATAGATTGACCGGTAAATCGAGAGCTTCGGCTTCTGACTCAGCTCTCTCTTCACCACGACAGACCGGTACAACGCCCGCATCACTGCAGATGCAGCACCAACCCGCCTATCGATCTCACGCTCCAGTTTTCCCTCACTCGTGAACAAGACCCCGAGATACTTAAACTCCTCCACTTGGGGCAGGACCTCATCCCTGACACGGAGAAGGTATTCTACCCTTTTCCGAATCAAGACCATGGTCTCAGATTTAGAGGAGCTGATTCTCATCCCAGCTGCTTCACACTCGGCCGCGAACCGCTCAAGCAAAAGCTGAAGATCATGTTCTGATGAAGCCAACAGGACCACATCATCTGCAAAATGCAGAGACCTGATCCTCAGGCCACCAAAACGGATGCCCTCCACACTTTGGCTGCGCCTAGAAATCCTGTCCATAAAGGTTATGAACAGAATCGATGACAAAGGGCAGCCTTGGCGGAGTCCAACTCTCACTGGGAACGAGCCCGACTTACTGCCAGCAATGCGGACCAAGCTCTGACACCGGTCATACAGGGACCTAACAGCGCATATCGGAGAGCCTGGTACCCCATACTCCCGGCGTACCCTCCACGGGGCCAAGTAGCCAGGGCGCATGATCAATCGGGACACTGTGACAGGACGCTCAATCGGGACACTGTGACAGGACGCTCACACTGTCACATCTGTCTTTCGCTGGGTTGGGATTAGCCGAGTGTTATGCAGCTGGGATGAGAATTAGCTTATCTAAATCCAAGACCATGGTCTTAAGTCGGAAAAGGCTAGAATGCCTTTTCCGAGTCAGGGATGAGGTCCTGCCCCAAGTGAGGAAGTTTAAGTGTCTCAGGGCCTTGTTCGCGAGTAAGGGAAAGCTTGAGCGCAATAGATAGGTGGATTGGTGCTGTATCTGCAGCTATGCGGGCATTGTACTGGTCTGTCGTGGTGAAAAGAGAGCTGAGCCAGAAGGCAAAGCTCTCGATTTACCGGTCAATCTACATTCCTACCTTCATCTATGATCATGAACTTTGGGTGGTGACCGAAAGAACGAGATCGCGGATACAAGCGGCCGAAATGAGTATTCTACACAAGGTGTCTGGGCTCTCCCTTAGAGATATGGTGAGAAGCTCGGTCATCTGGGAGGGATTCAGTGTAGACCCGCTGCTCCTCCAAATCAAGAGGAGCCAGTTGAGGTGGCGCAGGCATCTGGTCAGGATGCCTCCTGGATGCCACCCTGGTGAGATATTATGGGCACATCCAACTGGAAGGAGGCCTAAAGGGAGACCCAGGACACGCTGCAGGGACTATGTCTTCCACCTGGCCAGGGAAAGCCTTGGGCATGTCATGTTCCAGCCTGCTTCAAGACCTCCACCATAGTCCCTGTCCCCAAGAAACCAAGGATCACTGGTCTCAGGGACTACAGACCTGTAGCTCTGACATCTCTGGTCATGAAGTAATTTGAGCACCTGGTTCTCCCCCACCTCAAGACCCTCACAGCCCCCCTGCAGGGGCAGTTTGCCTACAGAGCCAACAGGTCTGTAGATGGTGCCATCAACATCGCTCTACACTTCATCCTGCAGCATCTGGACTCTCGGGGTACCTACGCCAGGATCCTCCGAGTCAAACTGTCCCAGATGAACATTCCTGACCCCATCTGCAGGTGGATCACTGACTTCCTGACAGACAGGAAGCAGCAAGTCAGGCTGGGGAAGAATGTCTCTGACCTGCAGACCATTAGCACCGGTTCCCCTCAGGGTTGTGTTCTCTCCCCTCTGCTCTTCTCCCTGTACACCAACGGCTTCACCTCCAACCACGAGTCTGTCAGGCTTATCAAGTTTGCAGACGACACCACCGTCATCGGATTCATCTCTGATGGGGATGAGTCTGCATACCGAATGGAGGTCAAATGGCTGGTGTCCTGGTGCAGCTACCACAACCTGGGGCTAAATAAATAAATAAAATGGAAAAATGCTTGAATTAAAACTGTGTCTCACTCGGGTCAGGGTTAGTGTTCACAACCAGAAAATCCTTGCTGTTGGAGTTCAGAGATGTGGATTTAAGGCCGTCTCGATAAAGTGTTGTGGTCTGTCTGGCAGCAGAGATCAGTGCAGCACTGCGACTGGATGGCAGAGTGGTGGGCTGGACGCGTTGGGCTGCTGTTGGCAGACTGAGCTGGGATCAGATGTTCTACATCAAGCTGGAGCGGGTGAGTCTGAGCTGTTATTGGAAAAGATAAGCATGATATCATTTTTCACCCTGAGAAATCTCTGTGTCTCAGTAATTTTACACAGCAAAATGTAGTGATAATTTATTATCAGTATCTACAAAGTACAATTTAAAGACATGTAAAGTGAAAACTAGTGGTCTAAGCACAAAATCCTGAGGGACTCCATCTAGTACTCCATCTCCCGCCTCGATTACTGCAATGCCCTTCTAACTGGTCTTCCAGCCTGTACTGTGAGACCTCTTCAAATGGTCCAGAACGCAGCGGCGCGTCTGGTCTTCAATCAGCCAAAAAGAGCACACGTCACCCCTCTGTTCATTGAGCTCCACTGGCTACCGCTAGCAGCATGCATCAAATTCAAATTGCTAACACTAGCATACAAAGTCCGAGATGGTACGGCTCCCATCTACCTGAATCCTCTTGCAAAGGCTTACGTCTCGGCCCGGCCGCTCCGGTCATCACAGGATCGTCGGCTAGCAGTGCCTACACCACGCTCAGGACAATCCAGACTCTTCTCATGCATCGTTCCACAAATGTGGAATGACCTTCCAAGCACTACCAGAACAGGGGCTTCCTTTTCGACTTTAAAGAAACTCCTGAAGACCCTGCTCTTCAGAAAGCATCTTCTAAACTAGCACCCTCCCTGCACCCGTCCCCCTCTCTACTGTCCACTCCTTGTTCCCTCCTCTCCATGATTCATCATGCTGCCTCACTGCCACCTACGACTGACTGGAAATAGTTTGTTGTTGTTGTTATTGTTGTTGTTTGCCTCAAGGGCAACGCGCCCATTATAACTTGTAAGTCGCTTTGGACAAAAGCATCTGCTAAATACATAAACATAACAAACATAAACATAGTACGTGGTTCATGATCAACAGAAACTAACTAAATATTAAATGGCCATTATTTGATTACGTGTCTTCTAGAGTCCTACGTAGCGTAGGAGAAGACCATGTATTGCAAAGGTTATGACATTTGTCAACAACCTGCCCCACCAGTGGGCAGAGGTCATCAGACATTAAGTGTCCAGCTGGTTTCATCTGCCGGGAATATTGTGTGCTTCTTCATACCAAAACAATCCAGTTTTTTCATTTCTACCCTGGCCATCTGGATATGCCGCCATAACAATCCCTCATGTTTACATGGAGCTGCACTCACAAGGTCTCCTCCAGGAGACGAGAATTTCTTACTCTTAACTCTAATAAAAGGATCTTATATTTGTCTCATAAAATGATTTATTTAACTTTGCATGTTATTTACAATCATATTCTGTTTTACCTACAATTAATGTTTTGTCTAAAGTGACTTAATAATGTCTTGACTGCTTTACAGTAATGAATGAAGCAACATAAAGTTTTATTCTTGAAAGGCCTTATTTCACATCCTAAATACACCAAAGGAGTCTACCTGATGATTTAATAATGATTTACCATCAGTTATGTCACATATTAATATCAGTATTAACAAATAACTCTTTAACAAATTTACTTCACATATTAGGTGAAATAACCTTTTCGGAGTGTCTGAGAAAGGCGAGGTCTGAAGACTTTTTGAAAACTCCTATTAAAATTTCTCAAATCTGGTTGGTTTAAAACTTAGAAATGTAGCACGATGGATGTCGCTACATATTTGTTAAATGATCAACAAGATGTGAGATTCCATATAAATATGAATTATCAATCTGATCAGTCTTTGATTATTTGAGTTAATATTACCTTTAGGTTCTTTGGACTATTCAGGGAACACACACTCCATATGAATTCAGACAGAGTCGAGGATATAGTTAATAAAAATGAATTTATTTCTGTTTTTCTAAACTAAAGTATGCATGAAAGGATGGTAGTACAAGATAACAAACAATGAATGAAATGATGGAATGTAAACTAGATGTTTATGTAGCAAAACCTTGTTAAGTATCTGAGAGATGTGATTTCTGGGTTGCAAAATCTGTTTGACTGTATGGTTTATTAAGCTAAAGATTATTCAGAAAACCATCCCATGCCAGTGTGAGAATCTACAAACCCTTTGTGTTGAAGGCCCTCGTGCGATCCAGCGGGCCAAGAGGTCGGTATGGACAAACTGCCGGTAACGTGGACCTCTAAGAATCGGAACCCGTAAATCTGCTCAGAGTACGACCCGTCTGCTCCGAGATACCTTCCAGGTGATGGCAGGAAGCTGGCGTATCTATTTTCCATCTGAAACCACTCGCAAGCGTTGCAGAGAGGCTTTGACCTTGGGGTCAAAAGAGAGGATGGTCCCAAGTGCTTGCTCACCCGGTCGGCTGAACCAGGAGGCTGATTAAAACTGGCTAGATCAGGAAGTGAACTCTATTTTTTATTAACTACCATTGACAAATTTAGACGAACCAGAATTTGACACGTTTTAAAGGCGTTACCAAAGTACCTCAGGAAATCACTCCTTCCCTCAGATACTTGGAGAGGTTATTCTTAGTGTGAAACAAAAACGTTTTAATCATTTGTGATAATATGGTGACATTACTGTGTTCATACTGATAGATAAAATTATTAAAATCAACAAATACTAATCTGGTGTCATTTAGGATCTGAAATAAATCATCACAGGAAAAATATTCATTTTAACCCCTCATTTAAAGTATAGGACACATTATTCAAACACTTAGGATTTAAACACATTTTTCATTCAACAAAATATGATTATATAAAGTATTAAAGTCATTTATGAGCCGGGGGAGATAGACTTTATTCAAAGAGGATAGATAAGAAGTCCTGCGTCTTTGCAGTCTTGAGGACTCATGACGTACGCAGGATTAGTTAAGAACATCGGCTCAAGTTCATGTCTTCATATCGGCACCACGGTGTTGGATTGACCTGTATGAAGAAGTTTGGCCTGTAAGCTAAAAGTTAACTTCTTGTCATTTTGATGAAAACTTGGCCATTTGGTACGCTACATAAACAACGAACCCTTAAAGGAGAAAATACTTCCTTTATTCGGCAGTTCAGCGAGGCAGAGCCAGCCTTCAAGCTAAATTAGCATCCTTTGGGGCATTAAAATCTTTTAGTGGAACATTTTAGCTGCAAGAAACACCCTTTTCCATGATCAAACAACCAGTCTTTGCTAACCTGCAAACACCTGCCAGCTTCTGCAGACGTGTCTCCCGTGGATTCAGAACAGAAGTCCATCACTCGCCTGGCGAGAAGACTGAGAAACCCTACCACACGGGTACCGCAGCTCTCACGCTGGCGCTGGATGGTAACTTGTTAAACCTCATTAAGCAAACAGCCAGATTATTTCATAAACGCAGACAATGCATTTTTCTAAGACACTTTATTAGACTTTCAGTAACATATAAGATCATATTTTATCATTGTTTATTCATTAGTCTTTGCTGATATCACTCTGAATCACCATCATCATTAGTAGAAATTTAGTAATAAATTCATTTTTATAAACTATATTTTTGTCTCTGTGTCAAATTATTTTAAAGTTTTGTTTCCCTGGATTACCCAAAGTACCTAGCTTCAACGTCAAACAGTAATATTGATAACCCATATATTTATGGAATTTTACATTTGATTGAATACCTTTATATTCTACTGACAATCTACTAAA
Organism: Nothobranchius furzeri; assembly: GCF_043380555.1. Taxonomy (NCBI): domain Eukaryota; kingdom Metazoa; phylum Chordata; class Actinopteri; order Cyprinodontiformes; family Nothobranchiidae; genus Nothobranchius; species Nothobranchius furzeri. Next base: position 40,185,428 of record NC_091750.1, on the reverse strand, counting down.
AGTAACGTTACACCTAGAACCCTCCAAGGGGCTTTACAACTCATCCAGTCATTCACACAATCACATCCTGGTGGTGATGAGCTACCATGTAGCCACAGCTGCCCTGGGGTACACTGATAGAGGTGAGGCTGCTGTACATAGGCGCCACCGGTCCCTCCGATCACCACCAGCAGGTTAGGTGTCTTGCCCTAGGACACAACAGCAGCATTCTCTGGCAGGAGCCGGAATTAAACCTGCAGCCCTCTGATTACGGGACAACCTGCTCTAAGCCCGAGCTAGAAGCTGTCAGATAAATGTGACAAAAACCAGGTCGTTGATGGTTATTTAGCCCAATCACGTGTTCATTGACAGAATATATTTAGCCATTTTCACTGGAGCCGTGATGTAAACCTCTAAGTTCTGACTGAATAACAGTTTGTGTAAAAATTCACACAATGAATCAGCAACAGCATGTTTACCTCAGATTTCTGTTTGAATTTAGAGGATAATGGAGAAAGATCATTTTAAAAAGCAAATAATGATGGTTATTATGTAGAAATGAAGTAAAAATGGCATCCTGTGGTAAAATGTGGTTACTGCAACCACTTTAAACAACTCTGGAGCTTTTTGCTGGCCATCGTCAAATTGCAATAGTGGGCGCTGCAGCGACCAAACCGAAACCGGGCCGGGCTGTGACCCTCCCTCTAATAGGCCATTCCCATCTGTACCGGGTCGGCCCAGGCCGGGTAGCCCCAGTCGGCCCCAGCCTGGCCCGGTTGTTTCCACACATCCTTGCTTAGGTATGCAAAGCCCTTTTCAGATAGACATTCTGGAACATTTGTGGACAATTCAATCCGGTTTTTAACCGGAACTGTGTTTTCAGACACACCACTTTTGTACCGGAACTTGTCCTTTCGGCTGCGTTCACACCGCAGGGAAAAGTTCCAGATGTCTGACGGCTGCGGGGGGGGAGAATCGGACTCATGTTAAGAAGAAGAAAAATCATTTCTATAGCGCCTCTCAAGATAACAATCACGAGGCGCTTAAGCATAATTCTGCGCACACGGACGCATAAGAGACCTGGATGATGAAGCTCAATGGTTTAAGGAATCACTGAAGCAGCGTGAAGCGCTCCGTCGCGCGTCTAGACGGTACCGTAGGAGGCGAGCTGCCGTGGTTCGCCGCATGCTACAGGAGCGGGGCTATCTAGGTGCGCACAGCGTCCCCCGGTCCCCTCCTCCCCCTCCCCCTTGTCCGGAACTCTACCTCACCAGTCTGAAGCAGCCACCATGTCCGTAACAAGTCCGGACCTGTTACTAGGGGCTTCGTCCGGATAAATTCCGGAACACTTTATCCGGATGTTTGTATTCAGACACAAAGGTCTTACGGACAGAGTCCTGAACATTTCCGTTTTTCATGGCCTGTCTGAAGGGGGCTCAAGGAATGCAGTCAGAGACACTTTCAGCTTCTGGGTAATCAGCATGATAATGAATGATAATGAATTGAGCTTGCCTTAAGCCCATGTGGGCTGATTCTACCCACCAATCAGAGGCTTGCTCTAATGGAAGGTGTGAATTTGCTGTCAGCAGTGGGTGTGTTGGCCCTGGTCGGCCTGAAGCAGACCCCCTCGAGAAGAGGGCTGAGAATGAGCCTTGGTTGGCCCGGAAAAATACCAGGCCACCCAGATATGTAAACAACCTACGCTGCCCGGCCCGGGCCGACCCGGTACAGGTGGGAATGGGGCTTAAGACTGAGGTGTTTTTACTTTGTAGACAACAGGGGGAGCCATTGTGGTCCTCTTGTTGTAGTCCTGTCTGTAACCAGCAGGGGTCAGTCTAATACCTGCAGATTTCAAGTCCTCTGCTCATTTTTGTACTCAAGTTTTTTTAAAGTTGTTTTTCTTCCAAAACAATCAAAGGTTTTGTTCAACAACAACGAGAAATGTGTTGAAGCTTAATGCGTGATGTGCTGTTACACAGAAAGGTTTCTGCGTTCATTAAAGCAGATGGAAGTTTAAGTAACAGAATGGTTTCTTCTAACACTCATTTAGATTGATTTACTGAGCGAATGTTCCTGAGCAAACCTCCAGTTTAACTGTTGTGCCAACAGTCTCGAGAGCTGGAGGTTTGTATCTTCTGGCGGGACCAGAGGGCGATGTGTGCTGTCAAATTCCTGCGCCTGGAGGAGATGATGAAAAACCCAAATCAGAGCCAGGGCTTCAGGATGGAGCCTCAGGGCCTCCTCTACATTAAGGTACAATAAATAAATATAAGGACAGATGAACAGGCAAGAAATCTGGTACATTTATTCAGTGAATTTGTGGTAAAACTCAAATCTGAAGGGAATAAATGGCCTGTCTTTGATATAGCACCTTCTGGAGTCCTACAACCTTCTCAGTGGCCTAGCGCTAGAGTCCACCCTGGGACTAGGAGATCAGGGTTCAAATCCCAGTCGGGTCATACCAAAGACTTTAACGACGGGACCCAAGGCCTCCCTGCTTGACACTCAGCTGTAAGGGGTTAAACCATGAGTTTCACCGGTGTGTGATGACTAATGGGACCAGAACATTAGAACAACAAAAAGAATGAGAAGTTGGACGTTTCATTGTTTTTCCTTGCAGCTCCTTCCTTTTCCTCAGCTCTACATCAAAATGTTGTAGGTTTATAAAGACAAGAAAGTCTTTTTCTGCCTGGTTCCACAGCTTCAGTTCATCAACTCTGTGGTGGAGAGACAACCGAAACTCAAACGCCAACGATGCATTTTCACTAAAGAGAGAGGTACGGACCATCAGCTCTTCAGGAGATACAGATTTAGGTCCTGCATCAAACTTTTTCTGTTTCAGGTAAAAACTTCCTCAGAGCAGCTCAGATGAACATGAACTTTGCCACGTGGGGTCATTTGATCATGAGCATCCTCCCTAGATACAGCTCCTTCACCACCTTCAGCTCACACCTTTCCATGACCTCTGACCTGATCACCAGCAGCACCCTGCACTTGGCTGAGAAGAAGCCTCAAAACACCACCTCACTACCAAGGTACGGTAGCATGGCAACACATCCTATATCTGTGAATGACCCATAGGGAGAGTTCAGTCATGGGGCGGAGTCTTTCAGTCATGGGGCGGAGTCTGCGGTTGTCTTTCAAACTGTCTCCACATGCAGGGAGCTTTGTGCCCTGAATGTGCATCCCACATGTGCTACGTTACCAGTGCAGTGCTACGTTACCAGTGCAGAGCTACGTTACCAGTGCAGTGCTACGTTACCGGTGCAGTGCTACGTTACCGGTGCAGTGCTACGTTACCAGTGCAGAGCTACGTTACCAGTGCAGTGCTACGTTACCAGTGCAGAGCTACGTTACCAGTGCAGTGCTACGTTACCAGTGCAGAGCTACGTTACCAGTGCAGTGCTACGTTACCAGTGCAGAGCTACGTTACCAGTGCAGAGCTACGTTACCAGTGCAGTGCTACGTTACCGGTGCAGTGCTACATTACCGGTGCAGTGCTACGTTACCAGTGCAGTGCTATGTTACCAGTGCAGAGCTACGTTACCAGTGCAGAGCTACGTTAACAGTGCAGAGCTACGTTACCGGTGCAGAGCTACGTTACCGGTGCAGAGCTACGTTACCAGTGCAGTGCTACGTTACCAGTGCAGAGCTACGTTACCAGTGCAGAGCTACGTTACCGGTGCAGTGCTACGTTACCAGTGCAGAGCTACGTTACCAGTGCAGTGCTACGTTACCAGTGCAGAGCTACGTTACCAGTGCAGTGCTACGTTACCAGTGCAGAGCTACGTTACCAGTGCAGTGCTACGTTACCAGTGCAGAGCTACGTTACCAGTGCAGTGCTACGTTACCAGTGCAGAGCTACGTTACCAGTGCAGTGCTACGTTACCAGTGCAGAGCTACGTTACCAGTGCAGAGCTACGTTACCAGTGCAGTGCTACGTTACCGGTGCAGTGCTACGTTACCAGTGCAGAGCTACGTTACCAGTGCAGTGCTACGTTACCAGTGCAGAGCTACGTTACCAGTGCAGAGCTACGTTACCAGTGCAGTGCTACGTTACCAGTGCAGAGCTACGTTACCAGTGCAGAGCTACGTTACCAGTGCAGTGCTACGTTACCGGTGCAGAGCTACGTTACGGTGCAGTGCTACGTTACCAGTGCAGAGCTACGTTACCAGTGCAGAGCTACGTTACCAGTGCAGAGGTACGTTACCAGTGCAGAGCTACGTTACCGGTGCAGAGCTACATTACCAGTGCAGAGCTACGTTACCAGTGCAGAGCTACGTTACCAGTGCAGTGGGATTTCTCGATCAATCCTGCTGGCATCGAAGTCGGCTCGACACGACAACGCTTTGGTCACGACCCGTTTGGATTACTGTAATGCACTTCTTTACGGCTTACCACAGAAACTTCTTTGCAAACTACAACTAGTTTAAAACTCGGCAGCACGTATAGTCTCTATAACATCCCTGTCTCAGCACATCACACCAGTCCTCAAAGAGATGCATTGGCTGACAATTCAGAGTTGTATCAAAATTTTACTGCTAACATTTAAAGCCCTACACAATATGGCGCCACCCTTTTTAGGCCATCTCATTCAGGTCCATACACCATCTTGCACTCTGCGCTCCTCAACAGGCAAACTTCTTGCTATCCCACCCATCCATTTACCAACCATGGGACTCGGGTCGTTGAGTGCGTCCGCACCACGGCTTTGGAAACTACTTCCTCTGCCTATTCGCACGGCTTCTATTCAAACCCTTAAATTGCTTCTTAAAATTTGTTTTTTAGATGAGCATATTCCGCGTGACTTTCATTCACTCTACTATTTTATCTCACTACTGGTCGATGGCTTTATTGTAACAATGCTCACTGTTGTTTCGTGGATGTATTAAATTAGATTCGCTTATCTGAGATGAATGGTTCATTTCTTAACTCTTGTTTTTATCCTTGCAACAGGTCTTACATGTGTGTGTACGAGTTTATTGTTGGTGTAAATCGTTATTTGAACTGTCTGATACATGATTTTAACTTAGTTTATTATTTATGTCTGATGTACAGTGTCCTTAAGACTCTTGAAAGGTGCTTACAAATGAAACGTGTTATTATTATTTGTAGCGTAGGACAGGCCTTTTATGCCAGTAACACGGTCCACAGCCAGCTTCGCCTGCCCGGAATGCTTCACCTGCCCGGAATGCTGGGTGCTTTTCCATACCAAACAAGTGCCCTGTTTGCCATCTCCAGCCTCGCCACCGGGAGGTCCAGTCATACCAGAACCAGTCACACGGAGACTCCAGACAGAACTCTTAACTTTAATAAAGGAATCCTATTTTGTCTCATACAAGGATTTCCTCACTTTACAGGTTAACTACAATCATGTTCTGTTTTCTACAAGGAATTTTTATCTAAAGTAACTTTAACAGGCCTTGATTATTTGACAGGAATGAATAAATCAAAAATAACTGCTTGTTCTTTAAATGCCTTATTTCAGATTTTAAATACACCCAACAAATATACTTGATGGTTTAATAATGATTTTATAATCAGTCACATATTAATATCAGTATATTATCAAATGACTGTCATATTATATTTACTTAAATAGTTCACTTTATTAAGTGAAATAAGCCATTTTGATGTTTTGGAAAAAGGGTCTGAAGAATTTTTCTTAACAGCTTCAATCTCTGGCATCTGACTGGTCCAACTCAGACCTTAACAGAGGAATCCATCCATTCTCTTCCAATTATCCGGAGTCGGGTTGCGGGGGCAGCAGCCTAAAGGTTGGTTTATGCTTGACGCGTCCGCGAGGTCCGCACGGCTCTGCGCGGAAAAGTTGCGTCATTTTAACAACCACGCCCCTCCACCGCGTCTCCGCACGGCCCAAGATTTCCGCAACGCGCACCTCGGAAAATTTCTAACCACGCGGACGGACGGACGGACGGACGCGGAAAAACATGGCGGACCGGCAAGAACTATTATGGCAGAGGTTCGTAAATACATACATTTTTATGATTCAGCTCTCAAAGATCACCGTGATCAACATGTTGTTAATAATTCTTGGAGAGAAATAGCTCGCACTGTCGGAAAAGATGAGGACGCTGTTAAAAAATGCTGGAATGCCGTGTTGTAAACAGTAATTTCTACTTCTACTATGGTGTAGTGTTGAATGCATGCCGTAGAGCTCCATGCTGCCCCATTCAGTTTGGGAGAACATTGGCTCACCGCAGAGACGAGCCGCACAAACCATTAACGCTGCGAGTTGTGAAGTGCGTTCCATCCGCGAGCCGCATCACCGCTCAGAAAGTGAATGCGTCAAGCATAAACCAAGCTTAAGGCGAGATGCCCAGACTTCCCTCTATCCAGCCACTTGGGCCAGCTCCTCCAGGGGAATCCCAAGGTGTTTCCTGGCCAGCAGAGAGACATTGTCCCTCCAGCATGTCCTGGGTCTTCTTTTATGTGTCCTCCCAGTTGGACGTGCCCAGAAAATCTCACCAGGGAGGCGTCCAGAAGGCATCCTAATCAGATAACAGAGCCATCTCAGCTGGCTCCTCTTGATGTAGAAGAGCAGCGGGTCTACTCCGAGCCCCTCCCAGATGACCTAGCCTCTCACCCTATCTCTAAGGGAGAGCCCAGCCACCCTGTTGAGAAAACTCATTTCAGTCGCTTGTATCCGTGATCTTGTTCTTTCGGTCAGTCCCCAAAGCTCATGACCATAGGTGAGGGTAGGAACGTAGATCGACCGGTAAATTGAGCGCTTTGGCTTCTGGCTCAGCTCTCTCTTCACCCTGAATACACCTTACCAGGGAGGCTCAGGAGTGTGATCCCCTTTAGTTGGAACACATCCTGCGGTCCCCCTTTTTAAATAGAGGGACCACCACCTCAGTCTGCCAGTCCAGTGGAACTGCCCCCGATGTCAGCCAACACAGCCCTACGACATCCAGAGCCTTAAGGAGTTCTGGGCGGATCTCATCCATCCCTGGAGCCTTGCCACTGAGGATCTTGTTGACCACCTCAGTGACCTGAGCTCCAGAGTCCAACCCAAAGTCCCCGGGCTCTGCTTCTTTGTCTATGAAGTACTCTGCCCTCCAATCCACGACATCCCGAGTAGAGGTCAGCAGCACCTCTATATAAAGTCGGGAAACGGGTTTCAGCAACAGAACCGACCAGAATCCTGAAGGAGGGTCGTAACGACTGTTTACCATCAGTGAGAGTGGGGTGCTGTGTCTCCTGCGAGCTAATGCTGCAGCGTCCACTACTGTAATTAGAAGATGGCTGGCAAAAAGCTCCAGAGTTGTTTAAAGTGGTTGCAGTAACCACATTTTATCACAGGATGTAATTTTTACTTATTTTCTACGTAATGCACCTTTGAAACAAGTTTGAATTAAATAATCTGTTTCTTCCACCACAAACAGCAAAACTCCAGTAATCAGAGACACCACCACCGAGGAGCCACCTCCCGCCAGCGTGGATCCAAATGATGAAGCCCATAACTTTATATCCACAGAGCAGGAAGCGTCTGAGCTCCCAGAGAAATGGGTAAAAGATTAAACCGATAACTAGATCAGCGTAGAGTTCCAGTCCTTAAACTGGTAATCAATTAATAATAAATCTTGTGTTTCCAAGATACAAAAAAACACTTGCTTGTTGCTGCTGTTATTCAATAGAAACTCTCCGTTCATGATTATGTTATTAACATCTTTTTAGGGTAACTTTAGAGAATCGACTCAGACTTTTTCCACGTCAGAGATTAAGGTTTTTTCTAAAAGTCCGATCAAGTTTTCTGTTTGGGTTGGATTTGCAGGAATCCAGTAGCTGCTCAGAAGAGTGTGCATATCAGCCCAGACCCAAGTATACACACACACACACACACACACACATACACACACACACACATACACACACACACACACACACACACACACACACACGTTAAAACCTGAAAACTAACTCCTCTGCATCGTGCTCCTTCAGGATGCTGATGGACGATTTCAGATTGATTTCAGTTCTGGGACGTGGGCACTTTGGAAAGGTAACAGATTTCAACCCATTTTGCTTTTAATCAGCTGAGTTTTTCTCCTGTCTGCTCTGGTTTGATTAGTCATGTCTGATTTCATCAAGGTGCTTCTGGCAGAGTTTAAGAAGACAGGAAGACTGTTTGCCATTAAAGCCTTGAAGAAACGAGACATTGTGACTCGTGGTGAAGTGGACAGGTGTGTGAAGGACGTGGCCAATGAACCATGTCCCTTGTCATGAGTCCATTTTACAGTGGAAATTCATCTCAGGGCTCCTGGATGATTTGAGTTTTTATTCTTCAGCCTTATGAGCGAGAAGAGGATCTTTGAAATGATCAATGCCTCCAGACATCCATTCCTGGTAAACCTGCATGGATGCTTCCAGACCAGCGACCACGTCTGCTTCGTGATGGAGTATCTGGCAGGCGGCGACCTGATGATCCACATTCACAACGACGTGTTCTCCGAGGCTCAGACCAGGTGTGTCCTCTGGCGTGTTGACAGACCTCAGGATTATGTTGTTATGGTCTAACGGGTTGTTCTGCTCAGGTTTTACTCCGCCTGCGTCCTGCTGGGTTTAGAGTTCCTGCATCTGAATAAAATCATCTACCGGTAGGTCAGACGGTCACTTAAGCTTGGTTTTTGCTTGACGCATTTACTTTCCGCTTGGTGATGCGGCTGGCGGATGGAACGCGCTTCACAACTCGCAGCGTTTATGGTTCATGCGGCTTGTCTCTGCGGTGAGCCAATATTCTCCCAAACTGTAGGGGGCAGCATGGAGCTCTACGGCATGCATCCAACACTACACCATAGTAGAAGTAGAAATGACTGTTGTTTACAACATGGCATTCCAGAATTTTTTAACAGCGTCCTCGTCTTTTCCGACAGTGCGAGCTATTTCTCTCCAAGAATTATTAACAACATGTTGATCACGGTGATCTCTGAGAGCTGAATCATACAAATGTCTGTATTTACGAACCTCTGCCATACTAGTTCTTGCCAGTCCGCCATGTTTTTCTGCGTCCGACCATCTGCGTGGTTAGAAAATTTCCTAGGTGCGGAAAGTGTGGGCCATGCGGAGGCCAGGTGGAGGGGCGTGGTTATTAAAATGATGCAAGTTTGCCGCACGGAGCCGTGCGAACCTCGTGGACGTGTCAAGCGTAAACCAACCTTTAGACTCCGCCTCATCCAAGCTGCTGCTGTACATGATCCGTTTCATACAGAGATCTGAAGCTGGACAACCTGCTGATGGATGCTGATGGATTTGTAAAAATAACAGACTTTGGACTTTGTAAAGAAGGTAAGATAGTCAGTCTTGACTAAATTGATCAATGTTCCAATAATCGTGATCTATGATATCATAAAACTGCTGCTTAGCTGATGTTGGTGTGATATTTGACATTCCTGCAGGAGTGGGTCACGGAGATCAGACCTCCACTTTCTGTGGGACTCCTGAGTTTCTGGCCCCTGAGGTCCTGACAGACGAGAGCTACACTCGAGCCGTGGACTGGTGGGGGCTGGGCGTCCTCGTCTACGAGATGCTTGTTGGAGAGGTTGCTGAAGCCAATGAAGTCCTTTTGTGCTGCTTGCTTCTTTAGCTTTTCTCACAAGAACATTTTTTTTACGTAATCAAAGTTTTGACTAATAAGTTGCTCAATCTCATCAAGAGGTGTTTACTCAGGTCACATGACTTGGACTTGATTGGATGGAATCACAAAAGGCTTGAAACTTGACTACTCTGTCTTTGCACGTATTGTGCTGTGGAAAAGCTTGAGACCAACTTGTGACTTGAAAACAATGACTTGGTTCAATGGTTAATATAAACATTAAGGTGTAAATTTGCTCATCCATGAAGGGAAAAAGCTTTTTTAGCATTGCTCTGTCTTGATTCTAGTCTCCGTTCCCTGGTGAGGACGAAGAGGAGGTGTTTGACAGCATCGTCAACAATGATGTTCAGTATCCAACATCTCTTCATCCTGATGCTGTCTCCATCATGCAGAAGGTGCTGGAATATTACCGACTGACCTTTCAATCCAGGTGAAATCAAATCCTTTGAGGTTTAGAGAACGTTCTCTTATATTGATATCAAAAAGTCAGTGGTCACCGTAGATAAAATCTAGATTATAGTTCCATTATAACTCAGAAAAACTTTACATGGAGGGTAACTAAGGTCAACACTTGTTCACTGACACTGAGTTTTCTGCCTGAAAAGAACGTGACGGGTTCCCTTTAAACAAAGTTTTATTCAACTAAAATCACTAACTCCCCAGTTATCAGTGGTGTTTCTCAGGGCTTTGAACTAGAGCAGTTTTAAATGTTTTATTCTCCATGGTTTTATTTTCAAGAAACATCCTTTTTAACAGCACTCTATGCAGACGATACCTGACTCTATGTCTAACTATTGTTTCATCTCATAGTTCTTTTCAATGTTCAAAACAGTCCAAAAATCTTGTTTGTTTTGTTATGATGGAGTATAAACTGGTTAGAAACCACCATAAAATGTTCATTTGGATAATAAAAACTAGCAAACGACATCAGCTGAAAGTAAATCTGTTACATAAAGAGCTCACTTGTCTGATACTCTGAAAAGCTTCACTGATTCTATAGAAGTGTTCAGCCATTCAGAAACTTTCCAATGCTTTGAATAATTTGAACGTCAGACGTTTCCGTGAATAAAAAGTGAGCTGCAGCAAAAAGCTGTCCTGTGTTCGTAGCTGCTGAAGAAGAACCCGCTGAAACGTCTTGGAGCTGGAGAGAGAGACGCAAAAGAGGTTAAAGGAGAGAAATTCTTTCAGGTAACTACATTCTCCTACCATGGATAAAAGTTCTAATTTTAGCCTTTTTAATGATGACAGTTTAGAGAATTTGTGTTGACACTGATAACACTTTAGATCAGTGGTCCTCTTTGTGGCCCCTGCGCCCCCCTGCTTTAGATCATTCTCCTGTTTTATTGACTCTGAACTTTGGGACTGATGAGTATTTTGAGTCATGTTTCTTTTTGGATAGCCCATCGACTGGGAAGCCCTGACGACCAAGAAGCTAAAGCCGCCGTTCCTGCCGTCCATCAAGGACTCCACAGATGTGAGTAACTTTGACAGCGACTTCACTCAACTCCAGCCGGTGCTGTCGCCTCCCTCTAAGCCCTTCAGCCTCTCTGCAGAGCAGCAGGAAGCTTTTGCAGACTTTGACTTTTGTTTTTTTCATGGGTGAAGAAGAACAGGAGGACCAAAGAGCATCAGTGTGTTCATGTTACCGTCTACCTCCACAGGTAAACTATTTATAAATATGCATGAGTCATCCTCCTGCTGCTAAGTGAGGTGGCTCAGTGTAGATCAATACCATTGGCCCTCCTCAACCCTCACTTTGAACTAACTTCTTGTTACCGAGTGTTTGACCTGATTAAAAGAAGCAGAAAGTAGCATCGATCAACTTTATCAACCAACTCTGACCTGTTGAAGAAAGTCTTCCGTCCTCCAAAATACAACTGATGAGACGTGTCTGCTGCTAAATCATTTACAAGCTGGACAATGTGCTTAGTCATCAGCCAGTTAACGCTGATTAAATGTCCACACGCCATTTTTAACAGGGCAGAGGACATGGTTACACACATTTACCCTCTGTGGGCCGATGTCACACACACACACACACACACACACACACACACACACACACACACACACACACACACATCTACTTCCAGCTGCTACTCTCTGAAGCAGCTGTGGTTTCTATGCATCACTGTGACTGGCTTTGCTCGCTGCCTTGAACACAACATTTAGAAGAAAGTAAGCGTGTGTTGGTGAAACCGGGTAACACACGTGTGTTGGTGAAACCGGGTAACACACGCGTGCATCCACGGCTCTGTGTCCTCCAGACGCTCCGCGCTGCTAGCACCATTTAAGCCATGGATAACCACTTATAGCCATAATAGTTAGCCAGGAAAAGCTGGGATGAAGAAAGAAGTCCAGTTCAGAGTTTCGTACAGGTCAAAGGTCAGTTTACAGGTGTCATATGGTTTGGTCAAATCTCTGGGCATACCAGACATTTTTGTAGTTTCTATTTCCTATTTTAGACACAAATCACCCTCAGTAAGAGATTCACAGATCAGTTTCCTGTTGTGTTTCCTCTTTCTGGCCACGCAGTCGTGTTCTGACTTTTAGCTAACTCTCATCAGGAGTTTAGTCGGTAATGATTCACTCGTGCTGTTGTTCTTTCTCCATAACAACCCTGTGTTTCTGCTCTGAACACTACACACTTCACCGGGTCAATTTCACACAATGATTCACATTTTATCAACGTTCAGTCAAGTGTGAATCACAGAAAATCTGAATGTTTCTTCTTTAAAACCAAACAATGCCACTAAAAGAACAGGATTAGGATGTAAAATGCTGCACAGGTACTAATATATGCATGTAGAGCTCTTTGTTAGTTTTGAAAGTTGGGAGGACAGGAGGATGAAAACTTTTAAAACCCTTTAAAGCCTGAAACAATAATAGCAAAAAGCTGCCTTTTTGTGTAAATGTAAAAGTTCTAATATTATGCATACATATATATATTGTCAGACTCGAAGACTGGGTTCGGGAGTAAGAGCTTTTATTACACATACGGTTGGCTGAAAGCGGTGCTGGAAAGGCTGACGGATGAGGTCTGAGGAGGAAAGGTGGAGGTTTAGCTGTAGTAGCTTTGGAATACTCTGATCATGGATCACGGTGGAACGATGACTGAGTGAAGAGCCGGTGTGGCGTCTTCCATATATAGACATGGATTGACGCAGGTGCAACATGGAGGGAATGCCCGCGAGGGGCATGCTGGGTAATGTGGTCCAAGACTGAAGCCGGTCAGCTGGGAGAGCCCGGCCTGGGGGCTTGGACTCTGACAGGACCCCCCGGTCCAGGGACAGCTCCAGAAGTCCCCGGGCCACCTCGGTGGGCCCAGAAGTCCGAGATGAGGGCAGGGTCCAAGATGGAGCGGGCCGGCTCCCAGGAGCGTTCCTCTGGGCCGTAGTCCGCCCAGTCTACGAGGTACTGCCAGCCCCGACCCCGGCGGCGAGCGTGCAGAATGCGCCGGACTGTGTAGATGGGCTCCCCGTCGAGGAAGCGGGCCGGCGGAGGTGCTGGAGCCTGAGGTGGCAGGAGGGGGGATTCCACGTAAGGCTTAAGCCGGGAGGTGTGGAAGGTAGGATGGACGCGAAGGCTTGCAGGCAGCCGCAGCCGGTACGTGACCGGGTTGATGACCTCCTGCACGGGGTAGGGCCCGAAAAACCGGGGAGCGAGCTTCCTGGAACCGGCACGGACCCGGAGGCCTGCCGTGGACACTCAGACCTTGTCCCCTGGAGCATAGGAGGGACCCGGGCGGTGCCTGCGGAGGTGTTGGTGTGAGTAACGGGCGTTGGCCCGGGTAATGGAGGCCCGCGCCTTGATCCATGCGTTCTTGCAGCGTCTTACCAGGGATTGAGCGGCTGGCACCGCAACTTCGGGTTCCTGGTGGGCGAAGACTGGGGGCTGGTAGCCATAGCAGACCTCGAAAGGGGACATCTGAGTGGCCGAGGAGGTGTGGAGATTATGAGACAGCTCCGCCCAGAGGAGGTACCTAGGCCACTGCGAGGGCTGGGCCGAGACAAAGCAGCGGAGGTACCGGCCCAACTGTTGGTTCGCCCGCTCCGATTGACCGTTGGTCTGAGGGTGGTAGCCAGAAGACAGGCTGACAGAAGCTCCCTCTAGATGGCAGAAGGCTTTCCAGAAACGGGCCGTGAACTGGGGACCACGATCTGAGACCACGTCGACCGGGAACCCGTGGAGACGCACCACATTCTCCAGAAACAGTTCTGCAGTGCGTCGGGCCGAGGGAAGGCCCGGGAGGGCGATGAAGTGAACAGCTTTGGAAAACCGGTCAGTGACCGTTAGGATGGTGTCGAGGTCGTTGACCAGCGGGAGACCTGTGACAAAGTCCAGCCCCACATGGGACCAGGGGCGGCTGGGCACCGGAAGAGGTCTGAGGGTGCCAACCGGAGCCTGGGTGGACGCCTTAGAGCGGGCGCAGACGTCACAGGCGCTCGTGAATTCCTTAACGTCCCTCTCCATACGTGGCCACCAGAGAGCCCGTTTCAAGAACTTGAGAGTCCGAGAGAAGCCCGCGTGACCAGACAGGCGTGATGAGTGGGCCCAGGCCAACGCCTCACTGCGACAGGCCGCGGGGACGTAGAGCCGACCGGCAGGGGTCTCTGGGTCTTCCCGGAGGGCGTTTTGGATGGCCTCCTCCAACGGCCACCCAAGGTGGGCCACAAAACGGTGCTCCGGGAGGGTGGGCGCCGGCTCGGACGTGGGCGCTGAATGCGTGAACTGGCGAGAGAGGGTGTCCGCCTTCTGGTTTTTAGTCCCGGGGCGATAGGCGAGATGGATCTCGTAGGGTTCGAAGAAGAGGGCCCAGCGAGCCTGGCAAGGATTTAGCTGCTTGGCGGACCGGATGTGGGTTAGGTTCTGGTGGTCAGTCCAGATGGTGAACGGCTGAGTGGTGCCCAGAAGCCACTGCCTCCATTCCTCCAACGCCCATTTTATGGCCAGCAGCTCGCGATCCCCTACGCCGTACTTCTGCTGGGTGGTGGAAAACTTCCTGGAGAAGTAGGCGCAGGGATGTAGCCTGTCATCTGGGCCGCCTTGGGACAGGATGGCACCGGCGCCGACATCCGAAGCATCGACCTCGACCACAAAAGGGACTGCCTGATCCGGATGGCGCAGGATAGGAGCCGATGTGAAACGAGCGACTAGGTAGTGGAAGGCCCGAACGGCATCTGGGGTGAGCCGGAACGGCTGACCAGGAGGGCTTGGTCGGGTGAGAGAGGTGAGAGGTGCTACAATGGTGCTAAAGTCTTTGATAAATCGACGGTAAAAGTTGCAGAAACCCAGAAAACTCTGCAGTTGCTTCAGGCTGGTTGGTAGGGGCCAGTCCTTCACCGCCTGGACTTTCTGAGGGTCCATAGTTAGACCTTGGTCCGAAATCAGGTAGCCCAGGAATGAAACGGACCGCTGGTGGAAGGAGCACTTTTCAGGCTTACAGAACAGGTTGTTGTCCAGGAGCCGGGTCAGGACAGTGCGAACATGGTGGTGGTGTTCGGCCTCTGACTTGGAGTAGATCAGAATGTCATCCAGGTAGGCAAACACCCACCGTCCCAACATGTCATGGAGGACATCATTGATGAAGCGTTGGAAAACGGCAGGGCTATTGCACAGTCCGAAGGGCATCACCTGGTACTCCCAGTGACCGGTGGGGGTGATGAACGCCGTCTTCCACTCATCTCCAGCTTTGATACGGATCAGGTTGTAGGCGCTCCGGAGGTCCAGCTTGGTGAAAATCCGCGCCTGGGAGATGGCATCCAGGGCGGACGTGAGGAGCGGCAGAGGATGGCGATCTCTGACTGTGATCTTGTTCAGTCCTCTGTAATCTATACAGGGGCGGAGATCACCCTCCTTTTTCCTCACAAAGAAGAAGCCTGCGGCACCTGGGGACGACGAGGGTCGGATGAAACCCTGCTGGAGGGCCTGGTCAATATATTCCTCCATGGCTCTGGACTCGGCGGGAGAGAGAGAAAAAAGGCGCCCCCGGGGTGGACTTGTTCCTGGTTGCAGCTTGATTTCCATGTCGTACGGGCGGTGAGGCGGCAGTGTGGTGGCGCGCCGCTTGTCGAACACCGCAGCCAGGTCCCGGTAGGGCAGTGGCAGATTGGGCGGTGTTGGGCCAGGGTCACCGGTCGGGCCGTCTGGCATGGATGGAGGAGGAGAGAGGTGGGCCTGGCACTGGGTCCCCCATTCCAAAAGGCGGCCCTGGGACCAGGAAATCCGGGGGTCATGGAGACGGAGCCAGGGAAATCCCAGGATTAGAGGAGAGGAGGGAGCACATATGATCAGGAACTGGAGGGTCTCTCTGTGGCCTTGGACAATCATCTGGAGTGGCTGGGTTCGGTTTTGGACCGGATAGGGTTGGAGGGGCCTACCGTCCACCGAGGTCACTGGCACAACTCTCTCCAAGGGGGTCATGGGGATCCGTAGGCGCTTAGCCAGATCCATGTCCATAAAATTGTCAGCAGCCCCCGAGTCCACCAGCGCGTGCATCTGGAGTGAGGCCTCACCATGAAGGAGGGTAACATGAAGAAGGAGTCTATTTGAAGAGGCGGGGGCTGAAGGTGACCCAGGCTGAGCGACCCCGATACTCAGTGGGTTCCTTCGTTTCCCAAACGTAATGGACAATTCAGGCGTCTGTGGTGGGAGGAGCCACAATAGGCACAGAGACCCTCGCGCCACCGTCGCTGTCTCTCCTCTGGAGGAAGGTGGCCTAATTGCATGGGCTCATCAGTAGAAGCGGGTCCGGGAGCAGGCGTGGGGGAGCGAGGAAGAGGCCCAGGCGCCCTGGATGGGCGAGTGAAGGGCTTGGGCCGAACCAGAACCCGCTGATCCATGCGCAGCGCCAGATCCACCACTTCATCCAGGTTCTGGGGCAGCTCCTTTCCCGCCATCTCATCCCGGATGTAAGTTGCCAGTCCCTCCAAGAAGACAGCTCGAAAGGCAGAGTCATCCCACCGCAGCTTGGCGGAGATGGTGCGGAACTCCGACGCATATGCGCACACAGAGCGCTCCTTCTGGCGGAGTTTTAGAAGTCGTGCCTCTGCCCCCATTTCGCTGCTGGGTGGAACAAACGTCTTTCTGAGGGCAGCCACGAATGCAGCGTAGTCATTGCAGGCCGGTGATTTGGAATTATAGAGCGCAGCGGCCCACTCTGCAGCGCGTCCGGTGAGTAGGGAGGTGAGCTGTGCCACTCGAGAGCGCGCAGTGGGGAAGCGTCCTGGGTGGCACTCGAACTGCATCTCGAGGGTAGCGAGCAGACCGTCTGGACTCCCCGTCTCTCCATTCCACTTCTCCGGGAGACTGAAGTGTGGCTCTCCCGTCGGGGGAGTGAGGGCTTGCAGGTGGAGAGCATGAACCTGCTGCTGGAGTGCCGTGACGGCAGTAGACAACTGCATGGAGAGATCGGTCTGGGAGTTCAGTCTGGTGTTAAGCCGGTCGACCTGGGCGTGGAGCTGAACGTTCTCGTTCACCAGTTGCTCCATCTCTCTCTTCACCTGCTCGAACTCCGCGGGATTAATGGACTCAGTCATCCTGTCAGACTCGAAGACTGGGTTCGGGAGTAAGAGCTTTTATTACACATACGGTTGGCTGAGAGCGGTGCTGGAAAGGCTGACGGATGAGGTCTGAGGAGGAAAGGTGGAGGTTTAGCTGTAGTAGCTTTGGAATACTCTGATCATGGATCATGGTGGAACGATGACTGAGTGAAGAGCCGGTGTGGCGTCTTCCATATATAGACATGGATTGACGCAGGTGCAACATGGAGGGAATCCCCGCGAGGGGCATGCTGGGTAATGTGGTCCAAGACTGAAGCCGGTCAGCTGGGAGAGCCCGGCCTGGGGGCTTGGACTCTGATATATATATATATATATACATATATATACACATATATATATATATATATATATATATATATATATGTATATATATATACATATATATATATATATATATATATATATACATATATATATATATATATATATATATATATATATATATATATGCTGTGTATATATATATATATATATATATATATATATATATATATATATATATGTATATACACATAAATATGTATATGTATATATACACACACACATATATACATATATATATATGTGTGTGTGTATATATATACACATATATAAATGTATATGTATATATACATTTATATATGTGTACCGTATATATATATATATATATATATATATATATATATATATACACATATATATATATATGTGTATATATATATATATGTGTATATATATACATATATATATATATACACACACACACACATATATATACACATGGATTTTGATGAAATTATGCACATTTAGGTTTGAATATTCTGAAGTCAGCTCCTAAATGAATGTGGTGGAAGGTAACATTAAACATTTTATTTTTGTGAGGAGGAAAATGTGACCTAATATTAGATTTTACTTTACAATCCGCTCCCCGTTGCCTCTGCATGAGTAAAGAACAACAAACACGAGTTAGTCGGGATTTTCCTCTATTTGTGAGATTCACCACAGATCCTAGTTTTTAATCTGTTCAGACCACGGGTGTCCAAAGTGTGGTGCGTGGGCCCTTTGGGATAGAAACGTAGCACTCAGTTCTGCAGCAGGATGATGATGTTGATGATGTTGATGATGCACTTACCATTTTCATCTTTAGACTTTTACTAACGGCTCTTTTGCATACCTACAATATTACAAAGCTTTATTATTCTGGACGATCAGGTAGACGTGATGTTGCCCTTTAATATAAAACCTTCTGGAAGTGAAAGTTCCTGTATCCAGCAACACGTTAGCTACATTTAAAGCTGCAGCAGTGATGTTTAGCCGTGTGGCACTTTTATGCTGCTGAATGTTCCGTGTCTGTGTCTGAACTGTATTTATACGTGTAGGTGAAGCGTCTGTCTGCACAGAGGCTCTCTAGTGAAACACGCATAGCAACCGTGTTTAAATGTACTCTTGTTGTCAATAAAAACAAACCAATGCTCTCAAGTTTCCCTCGTTCTTACACCTCCAACAGGTAAACTCAGCCATTTACACTTTAATGAAAGTTTGAGCCATAAAACCCGGTTTTGAGCTCAAAACTCAACTTAAAGGTGATGTTAGTCGTTAGAGCAAAAAGATCTTAACCCTAACCATCATAAACAAGTCCTCACGGACAGAACGGTGAGCATCAAACCAGTGAAGAGCACCACGGTCAACGGTGACGACGTGTTCAGTAGACCTGTGGAAGCAGCACGACACCACGGAGACGTTTGGGTCAGACGAACACCAGACTGCTGCCCGATGGGTCGGGGTCAGGTTTTAATAAACAGAAGCTCTCCAGACGCTCTGAAGACCTTTCAGAACATTTTCTTCAGCTGCTTTAACTCAGAGCCTCTCTGGTTTAAAATGATCGACATCCCATAATAATCACTGTTAGACTGAAAGCTGAATTTTTGAATGTTTTGCTTTATTTCTATAAAGTGGGATTTGCCACATGTTCTGTACACACACACACACACACACACACACACACACACACACACACACACACACACACACACACACACACACACACACACACACACACACACACACACACGTATGCTTCTGAGATGATTACCATACGGGCCCAGGTTTACTGATCGGATCGATGCCGATGTTGATGCACACACACGGTGCTTCCCTGGTTTAAGATGCGGCTCTCCCACGGCCACCTGTGATGTTTCATGAGCGCCTGTTCCACTGTTCTTGTGCGTTGCCATGGCGCTGCACCATCACCAGATGCCAGAGCATAAAGGACCTTTGGAGCCACACTCTGCAGCTTCGACCTGTTTGTGTTCATTCGTGTTGTTTTGGCCTCAACAATCAAAGAGAAAAGAAAGATCAGGAACTTGGTGAAGGGTGACACGGCAAACAAACCTTCGGTAACCTTCATCGCTTGTGTCACGCGTCCTCCATGTCGCCACAGGTCCCCTACACACCTGGGTCGTAACACCTAAAGACAAGACTCTCAGGTGACTTTAGGTTTATCTTCACCGACCCATAGGGATGTAAGAAAATGTCGATTATGGCAATATATCGTGATATTTTCCCCAGCGATATTATATCGATATTAAAAAGCAGTGTATCAAAAATATCGATATCGCAATATATCGTGATATTTTTTCTTGCAAAAATGTATCGATATTCCAAAGTGTCGTATCTAATTTTTGGAAGAATTTACATGGAAACATTTGTGAATTTTCTTTTCTTGTGGTGCAATTCAAACGCCGACCACTAGTTGGCAGCAGTGTGTAATGGGTTTTGATTCCAGCATTGAAATGTAAATCCCTCTGTTATGGTTAAACATGTCAAGTATCAGTTTGGACTGTTTATTGAATTTTCCTATAATAAATTTAGTCTAAAAAATCGCCAATATCGTCTGACTGAATGTATCGCAATATATCGTGATATATTGTATCGTCTCCCCTGTATCGTAATACGTATTGTATCGCCAGAATTTCACCAATACACATCCCTACCGACCCAATAACTGTTCCTAAACTAACCGTTGTGTGGAGGAGACACCAGGTTTTCAACCAAACAAAAGCTACTTCAAGAAGACAGCCACAGGCCAGAAGCTTTGAAAATCCTTTGAAACTGCTCAGGGCCGCTTCTGAAACCAGAGGAAATGGTATTTGTCTTTGGTGCACCCTCTCAGTGTGTTCAGACAGAATCGGGGACCTTCTTGTGAACCTGTTCCCACATCACCGTCCTGCAGACGCAAAAGAAATCCCACAGGTTGCAGAAAACGCCGCGGTCAAACGGGTTCTCCTCTGCTCCCCGGTCCTTCAGGTACGAGATCCTGTGACGGGACATGAACTCCCAGGTGGTGCAGTTGATGGAGATCAGGTAGAAGTGGCAGCCCAGCAGAAGCAGCACCACCACAGAGAAAATCCCAACAAAGCCTAGCGCCACCAGCAAAACGCCATTGGCTTGGAACCACAGCCCCCACTTCTCCCCTGGAAAAATCCCGGAGCTGAAACGCACACGAGTAAAAAAGATGAGTGGTTAGGAGGGTCATTGGCTTGTAAACCACTAGATCTGTCCTCTGGCCAAATCGCTGGGGAAGCCCTGCGGTGATTATCGTAGGAATAGAAGCTTTTCTCCTTGAAGTCTGTTGTTTTAATTCAGCCTGACCCTGACTCTTTATCCTGTTGTGGAGGAAGATATCCTAACGCTGCTGAGGGCACAAAGGGTCACCATAGATGAATCACAACTGTAGTGAGACGATTTTAAACTCAGAGTGTGGATGAGGGGCCGTATAAGCCATAACTCATTACTCACACACACACACACCATCCATCCATTTTCATCCACTTATCTGGAGTCGGGTCGCGGGGGCAGTAGCCTAAGGCGAGAGGCCCAGACTTCCCTCTCCCCAGCCACTTGGGCCAGCTCCTCCGGGGGAAGTCCAAGGCGTTCCCTGGCCAGGTGAGAGACATAGTCCCTCCACCGTGTCCTGGGTCTACCTTTAGGTCTCCTCCTGGTTGGACGTGCCCGGAAAACCTCAGCAGGGAGGCGTCCAGGAGGCATCCTGACCAGATGCCCGAGCCACCTCAACTGGCTCCTCTCGATGTGGAGGAACAGCGGGTCTACTCTAAGCCCCTCCCGGATGACCGAGCTTCTCACCCTATCTCTAAGGGAGAGCCCAGCCACTCTTCGGAGAAAACTCATTTCGGCCGCTTGTATCCGCGATCTCGTTCTTTTGGTCACTACCCAAAGCTCATGACCATAGGTGAGGGTAGGAACGTACGTAGACCGACCGGTAAATCGAGAGCTTCGCCTTCTGACTCAGCTCTCTCTTCACCACGACAGACCTGTACAACGCCCGCATCACTGCAGACGCAGCACCAATCCGCCTGTCGATCTCACGCTCCAGTTTTCCCTCACTCGTGAACAAGACCCCGAGATACTTAACTTCCTCCTCTTGAGGCAGGACCTCATCCCTGACCCGGAGAAGGCATTCTACCCTTTTCCGAATCAAGACCATGGTCTCAGATTTAGAGGAGCTGATTCTCATCCCAGCTGTGAAGGATGATGGTGCCTGCCTACCATCATAACCTATCATTTGGAAGTTCGGTCGGAGGTGGGAATTGAAGCTCCTTCTGACAGGAGACTCTGCCAGACGTTCCCAGCAGACCCTCACAATACGTTTGGGCCTGCCAGGTCTGACCGGCATCCTCCCCCACCATCTGAGCCAACTCACCACCAGGTAGTGGTCAGTTGACAGCTCCGCCCCTCTTTTCACCTGAGTGTGCAAGACATGCGGCCGCAGATCAGACGAAACAACAATAAAGTTGATCATTGAGCTGCGGCCTAAGGTATCCTGGTGCCAAGAGCACACATGGACACCTTTATGTCTGAACATGGAGTTCATTATGGACAATCCATTGCAGCACAGAAGTCTAATAACAAAACACCACGCAGATTCAGATCCCAGCCACACCTCTCCTGGTCTCTAACTGCAGCTTGGTGCATGAGCACAAACCATAAAGTCACTTTTTATACAGATTTTAAAATCATCCAAAGCTCTAAAAGAGACCCGCTGTCCTCGAGAACAAGCGTTCCTCTCCAAGAGAATCTGAACATTCTTGTAGAAATCCTTTTAGGGATTTTACAACAGCCGGCTGGTTTGACTCATCTGAATGCAACACGACGTTTCTCTGGCCCGCGAGAGACGAGCAGATGGATGGAGGGGGCGCGGCAGACTTACAGGGCGATGTGGACAGCCCACAGCAGAGTCAGCAGCTGCACCAGCAGGTAGACGACGAACCAGCGGTGGTTCCGCTCCCCAACGCAGTTCTCCATCCACGGGCAGTGGTGGTCGAAGCGCCGCACGCAGCGTGTGCACGTCTGACAGTGCTTCGCTCTCATTGGCTGCTGCTCAGAACAAAAACAAAAAGGCAGATGAGCCAAAAACAGCAAACTGTCCCAGCCGAGGTAATCCTTACATTTGAAGCATCTAAGCGGTAGTCTAACGCTGTTGGTTAGTTCTGGTCGGTGCTCAGTTTCCTATTGCACGGGGCTCTGCAGAGCAGGGGGCGTGGCTAGCAACAAACACGTATTGCTTACATTATATCACAGTACATGATGAGATCATCACTTTTACAGATTTCTGACAAATCAAACATCGTTACTGAAAGGGGAAACTCTGGAAAGCTGCTTTAAAGGGACTTTACGGAGTTTAGAATTTTTATGCTCGCGATCGCCCCCTCAGGCCAAAAGCGTAACGGCAGCTTCAATAGTAGGCTCGTGCACGAGGCGCGCATGCTGTACATGCACACTCCTTAACGAAAATAACAGCTGAGACAGTCCTGTGTGTGTGTGTGTGTGTGTGTGGCCCGGAGGACAGAGGACAGGAGAACGTGCAGCTAATTAATTGAATAATTTGGTTTTGTAACTTTCTCTTCAGCACAGCCGACAAAGGTTTATGATGGGTCAGTCCTCCTGCATGCTCAGATCATTCCCTTCCCTTGCTTGAAAAATTTTTCCAAAATGAAAGTTGAACCCACATCTTTTTTATCTGTGAATTCAATGCCGTTCGGCAAGTCTCAAATAAAAATTTGGGCATCTTACTGTAAAAAAATATACCATTAATGTAAAAAAGACACTCCAAACAAACTATGTTCACATCCAGAATCGAACCCGGGTCTTCTGCACGAGAGTCTGACATCTTACCAGGTGAGCTATAGCTTCAGTGATGTGTTGTGTATCTGTAACTTTTATATCCTTGATGACAGCTGAAACAACGTTCCAAGAACGGTTCGGAGCAAAAATGGCTATTTTGTTGCTAATTTGCAGGAAATATCTAGAAGAAAGTAGCTAAGGGTCGTCAGAAATGTAGCTAGGTTCATCACTAGGCATTAGGAACAGCGACAAATTATTATTTCTATACATGTTTTGGCTGTCAAACTTCCATAATGCCCCTTTAAAGGGACTATAAAGAAGTTTGACAGCCAAAACATGTATAGAAATAATAAATGTCTTCTTCATACATTCTCCTGCAATGCCCTGGTCCTGTAGAATGAGCCCTGGCATTTTTACTGTGATTGCCTGTTTTTCTGTAAAATCACAGAAAGAGAGCTGCTCGGGTCGAGCAGGCTGCTTCATGCGCGTTCACGCTCAGGCATAGTCCGTAGCATTTGCCATCAGTAGCTTTAGCAGCAGAGAGAGAGGCAGTGCCACTTTGTCGCTGTTCCTAATGCCTAGTGACAAAGCTAGCTACATTTCTGAGGACCCTTAGCTACTTTCTGTAGAACTTTCTTCTAGATATTTCCTGCAAATTAGCAACAAAATAGCCATTTTCGCTCCGAATCGTTCTTTGAACGTTGTTTCAGCTGTCATCAAGGATATAAATGTTACAGATACGCCAAATGTTACTGGTGCGTAGCTCACCTTGTAAGATGTCTGACTCTCATGCAGAAGACCTGGCACGTGTGTGTGTGTGTGTGTGTGTGTGTGTGTGTGTGTGTGTGTGTGTGTGTGTGTGTGTGTGTGTGTGTGTGTGTGTGTGTGTGTGTGTGTGTGTGTGTGGGGGTGGGTGGGTGGGTGGGTGGGAGGAGGGAGAAACAAAGGGGATCTCTGATGTGAATCTGTGTGGGAGGGGTGGGAAACCGACTGCTGCCTGGTTGTGTTTAATATTGTAAAGCGCTTTGAGCTGCATTTGCATGAAAAGCGCTTCATAAATAAATTTTGATTTGATGATTTTGAAGGACGAAAACAGAGAAAAGTTGCCAAATCCCAAAGAAAAACACAGAGAACTGCTACCTTGGACAACATCAGGGGGTTACAAGAAGGTTTAGGTGTTTAAAGAAAAATGCTGGATGAGGAGAAGTGTGACACCGCTGAGGAACTCTGGTGGCAGCTTACCTGCAGCAGACAGAAGCCACAGCGCCGCAGCCGAGGGGTCGACGGCTGAGAAATCATCAACTCCGTTTCTTCACCTATACCCTGACCGGTCTGCGTAAGAGACAGGTTTGGGTCACATGGTGCACATCTGCAAATCCTCACATCCACTGTGACCCTTTCACCCGGAGTACGGCAGTCGGGTGTTTAAGGCGAAACGTGACTCTCTTACTGGCTGGAGCTCACCTTTAGCGTGTCGGAGAGAACGAATCCTGGATCCATTAAGGAGACGGTGAAGTACAGGAGCACCGACAACGTGACGAGCAGGAAGAACAGAGCCGGCGGCAGCAGCTCTCCTCGCTCCTCACATCTCCGCAAATCTGCACCCATCACAAGACTTCACGATCAGAATGACAACAATAAGGAATCCTGGAATGTTTTCCGTTCAGCCGCTGAGCTCCACATTAGTTTAACTGATAAAGGACCCGCACCTGTGTAGCGCCTCAGAGTCAGGACTCCAAAGCGCTTTACAGTTTACCTGAACACTGATTAGTTTGCAGTTTTAGACGTTTGGGATGAAAACAGGTTTTCATCACTGATGTAGCAGCTTGTGTGTGTGTGTGTGTGTGTGTGTGTGTGTGTGTGGGCGTGTGTGTGTGTTTATTAAAATCTGGATGAATTGACCGGAAGAGCAGAAACATCTTTTAGGAAAAAGGAAATTCCAACGCGAACACTCAGAAATAACAACAGTTAAAAGAATGACGACACAAATTAATGAATAAAATCCTTCTTAGCCGTTAAAACTCACCGGTGTTGCTCAAAAACAGAATGAGAGTTATGACCCACGTTAGTAAAGTGAACGCGGTTCGGACCAGTAAACCAGTCCGGAACATGTTCTGGACCGGTTTCAAACACTGCAGACGTATAAAACCACACTGGAAGCTTTTAACTGTGGTAGAAAACTGGAGTAAATCTAGTTGTGGAGCTAGTTTTGGCTGCTGCGCATGCGTTCATCATTTCCTTGTTTTGGTACGGAAGCCTTCGGAGGCCAAACCGAACTCAACTGGGGAATCCCAAAAGTATCAAAGCAACATTTACGCTTGAATGTTTCCATATAAGACCAACATATGAAAACCTATTAGATGAAAATAAACTGCTTTGTTATTATAACACTTTAATCCGTGTTACTGGTCTAATATGTGGATTTAACTGGATTAAAGACATTCATTTTAATCTGACCGCATTTAATCTAGTTCCATGTATTTAAATTAGTTAAGGACGTATAAAGCAAACAAAAGTCCTAAATATTTGGTTACTTTGGACCGAACTTATTTGGCTTTTGAATTTCTTTCAGATAAATAGAAATATTTGATCAAGAGTTTATATTATTAGATTTTTGTAGAATTTTAAATCCAATCCAACACAACACCATCAACCAACGTGCTTCACACACAGACAAAAACATACCGACACAGTTATAAACATGGATAATATATTAAAACATACAAAAACCCTGTAAAAGAAATAAAACACTTAAAAATACGAGTGGATAAGAATAACATCCAGTGAATAATAGTGAGTCTTGAGGGACTTAAAAACAACCAGAAGATGGCTAGAAGCTGGTTCTGAAGTCTAGGAGCAGCAGCGGAAAAGGACCCATCTCCTCTCAGCTTCAGCCTGGATCCTGGAGCCACCAACTGCTGCTGGTCAGCCATTTAGTGGAATAAAGCACAAATTCAGTTTGCCTGTTATAAAAACAGAAAAACACATTTCAATATGAATAATCTCAGATTAAACCTCCTGAGACCCACATTTTTATTTGGTGTGATTTCCAAGAACAAACAATTCTAGCTCAGTGGATTAGTCGACTCATGAATGAGAACATTTTAGGGTGCTAGAAGCCACATGTGGACACGGGTTGGACTGGGGTGTTCCCGAGCGCCGGGATGGCCCAAATGTGGAGTTGTGACTTCTCCAGTGTGTGATGAGGGCTGATGGGACTCTAATCTCTGGAATAATCTGCTCTTTAAATTTTCTTTTCTTTTGGGTTTTTATGCCACAGAAGATGGAGGTGATATATCAGATGAAACAAGATAAAATACATTTAAGGACTTTATCTTCAAGCAGCTTAATCCAGAGCAAATCTACTTCCTTTTTCTGTGTCGGTAGTTTTTCCAGGTCTGTTTGCTTCAGTGTGTTTCTGTGAGGTTGAACCATTCCCGGAGCTTTAGGTTAGTTTGGAAGCTCCAGTTTTTTCTTCCATAAATACTTTTTGTTCAGCAATAATCCACCCGACTCACATCGAGTTAGAAAGCTTTAGTAATCGAGCCTTTTAACTGAATCAAAGACACAAAAATGACAAGTCAACATTTACATTTATGTGCATTTATTATCATCATCAAAAAGGTCAGTTACATTAAAACACTAAAATTAAGGACAAACAACATTATCTTGCATTGGCGAGTCATTTAGAGGCCTTTCTAACATCCATTAAAGTGCAAAATGCTGCTGGGCTTTTCCTCGACGGCCTTTTCCTGCAGTGAGCGACAACAACTCCCTTAAACTGAGATGAACTTAGACGATGTTGACTCTTAAAACGACGCTCACAAACACGACGCTGCAGAAAGAAGCCCACAGCGTCCGGAGGTCCAGGCGCTAATCCACGACATCGTTTAACAGCTAAATCGGCTTTAAAGCAACAATGACTCGGTCGTCTCCACCAGACAAGAGAAATAAATACAGGGAGGGTGGAAATAAATAAGCAAACCAGCCATGGACACAGGAGGGGCGGGGACAAACCGAGCTGCTACAGAAGACTTCCTGAGTGCTGATGGTGCTTTTTAGTTTCACAACACCACATCTCCGCGTTTGACGACTAAACATTTGGTCCTCGTCACCGTTCACCCCTCATAGCAGCAGTATTTCTGACAACCTGAGCTCACAGAGTCCATATTTCCTTTGTCAGCCGACATTCACAGAATGGGACGGCTACTCCAGCCTCCAGAGGGCCCGGTGGACCCCGACAGGAGAAAGTTTGGCGATTCTGGTGCGTTTGTCTGCCTTCAGCGGGACGTGACTCCCAGCTGAGTCTTAAGCTGCTCGTAGACCACGTAGCTGATGCTGACGGCGGGGATGACTTTCAGGAAGTTGGGGGCCAGGCCTCTGTACAGCCCTGTCGGACCTTCGTTCTGCAGGATCTGCCTGAGGAGTCCGCTCATGGACAGCTGCTGATTCCCTTCAGTCACAGCTGGGAGAAAGAAACCCGTAGAGATTCAGGTACGGTCTAAACCCAGACGCCGCCATTTACCAACACGGTGAAACAGATGAGAAGACCTACCTTGAGCCTGCATCCGGGTTCGGATCAGAGCCAGCGGGTAGCTGGCGAGCTGACCACAGGTGCTGGACACGGTACCGCAGGCCAGCAGGACGAGCACGCCGGGGTCGGAGCTGTTGGTGCCGTACGTCTGCAGGTAGGAGTTCTTCAGAGTCTGTCGGGACAACACGAGTGAGTCAAGCTAGTCAGCTCTGGGTGACGCGTAAGGTCCGCGTTAGAAACGGCGGATCCGGCTCACCTCGTACACCGCCAGGTCGATGCCCGCGTACGGGACGATTCCCAACATGTTTGGGACGTAGCCTTTATAAAACGCTCCCAGTCCTTCCCTCCGGAAAATCTGCTTGGCACAGTCTGAAATCCCAGCGTACTGGCCGGTCTTCCTCAGCGCCAGGCGGGTTTTTAGAACCTGGGGACAGATCCGAGTTACTGGGACCGTTCCTAAGCCTCTGGACTTCAGACGAGAGGTAAACAGAGAGATAGTCACCTCCATGGGGTAGATGGAGCTCTGGGCGATCACGCCTGCCAAAGACCCAGCAGCAAACCGCTCCAAGATGCTCAGAGACTCGTTATCGCTGCCGATCAGACGCTTAATCTGGAAGAGCCGGTTCAAAAGCACATTAGTGACCGGCGCCAGGAACACGAGGCGTCCCAACAGGAAGTCACTGCTCTACCTGCTCATAAGCCATAAACTTCAGGGCTGATTCTGGAGCAATCTTGATGACGTTCACACCGTTCCCCCGCCACAACGACCTCATACCGCCCTCTTTGATCATCTGCATGAGTCCACTCATGATGCACATGTTGTTGGTTCTGGTTCCGTAGACCTAACGGGACGACAGAAAAAGCAGGTGAAGTGAGTTCGGGGTAGATCTGGAATGCTGACAATCCAGGCCAGCGGGGTCTGGTTTGTGTTGTAGAACTACGGGTCTATCGGGGTCAAAGTTCAGACGGCTGACGTAAATCAGACCTGCTGGTAACGCAGGCACACGCAGACCTTAACCCCCGATGACGGCGAATACTACAGGAGAGCTGCCATTGGTCAACAGGAGCCGGAGAATGGGAACATGGACTCTGACCTATGACACGGCCAATGCTAATCATCAACCGGTTGGAACCGTTGGGTAACTCGCTGTTGAGCAACAACGTTTCTAGAGGTGAACTAAGACCTGATAAATGTCCCCGAGACCTAGACGCTCCAGCTCCTCACCTGCATCATGACTTTGAGTCGGTCCAGCGGCGCCGTGCAGGTTCTGGAAACGACTCCAGCTCCTCCGCCTGCTACCAGGTGCCTCCACCACATCCCAGTCTGCCTTTCCTCAGTGGTGAACTCATCGGGCACCATCAGGTTCTCGCCAACGTCAAATATCTGCAGGGAGGACAGAACGTTTAGTTACACGCGTGTTCCGGTCGAGCGTCTTCAAGCATTTCTGAACATCCTTCTAGTCGCGCTCAGAAGCAACGCGTGAGAAACACGAACACGGGTCCGATTCTTCCAACAGGAAGGTCAAGGTGAGCTCTGTGTTCAGAGGTCAAGAACAGGAAGCGGGCGTGGCCAGTAAGCACAAGAAGACACGGTGAAATGATCACTAGTGAGTTTAGAATTTCTGCAGCCTCCTAGAATAAAAACAAAATTGGGTCAGAGTTGGGCTTGGAACCAGCCTTTACACACCTGTAAAGGTCAGGTTAAAGGTCAGAAATAGCCCACCTTTAAACCTGTTTTCACACAGCAGCTCCGGTTTCAGCACTAATTCTCAAGTGTTCTTGGCCCACAGAGCAGGCCAGGCCCGGTTCTATTCTGAGCCCTGAAAATAACCCCTGAGGAGCAGAGCCAGCGCCGGTTCTGACGCGCTGCTGTCCTCGTTTAAATCAGAACATCCTCCCTCTAATCCTGCTGGGAACGGAACCGCTCTCTTCTCGCGCCAACGACGCGCCGCAGGAGCGGTTTGTTCCAGACACCAAGTGAAACACGCTTCTGTCAGAGGTCACGGAGAGACGACCCTGGCCTTTGACTAAAGCAGCTGGTTTTGACTATCTGATCAGGCTTTGGTAGAGAGAGGAACCAACCGTGGAGTGTTTCCAGTAAAGAATGATCTCAGGAACATGTTCAGTCTTCTCCACCACCGGGTGCTGACTCCAGTCTTTACTGCTGATGGTTATCATGCCGTTCTTATCCATGCTGCAGACATAATAAATAAAGTCAATGTTGGTGTCTAATAATCCAAAGAAGGCAGCAGATTAGCTGGATGTTTTACCTCTCCAGCGCTTTACGTGCATGCTGCAGGGAAATGTGAACTCCGAGGTCACGGAGGGACTGCATGAACTCTTTGGGGTCGACACGACCTAAAAACGCCAGAGCCAGCGGTTTAGTGACGCTGGAGCGATGAAATGACACTAACCAGGTGTGAAACTTCACGCACTCACCTGCATTCTTCTTGTCGAGACTCTTCACCACAAGCTTCAGCTCTTTCTCGTAGGCTTCTAGATAATGAACAAACTCCTCGAAGTCCAGCTGTCCGTCTGCATCGTTTTCTTCCCTTTTTAAAGTTTTCTGCAACAAAAAGTTGAAATGATTAATGGAACAGACGCTGAGATGATGCTACTGGCTGCTGTTTACAGGGACAACGATGCTGGATTTAGGACAGGTCTGGCAGCAACAGTCTGGTTATGAAGGAGGTCAAAACTGGGTCACATCACAGCAAAGCCATCACGGCCCGGCTATCTTTAACCTCCTGCCAACGGTTTAAATCTGGACGGGCACTGGCTGTCCTCCAGGACACTGAACCGGACCGACACCTGACCTGCAGAAGCGCCTGACCGTGAAAGCGTTTTTTCAGCTGGACTTTCCTGTTAGAACACAGGTAAGTCCAGTAGGTGGCGCTGCTAGCCAACACACGGAGCCAGCTCCTTGTCCCCCGAACCGAACCCACTCCGGTTCAGAATCGCTTCTTAAGGCACTTTCATAAATAAAAAAAACACCATTTCATCCAGAAATATTAACTAAATAAAAGCCAGATTTACAGGGACCGACTTTTACGATGATCGCAAAGTGTGAACGGAACGTGAGGAATGTTCTGGACACCATTTTCCTCCCGAGGCCTGCGGCTCAGCCACTTCCGCCCGCCTAAAACTACTTTATCATTCAAATCGAACTTTATTCACACGTAGGTGGTGTGCAACACACCCAAGGAGATTACT
This sequence comes from Nothobranchius furzeri, assembly GCF_043380555.1. NCBI lineage: Eukaryota > Metazoa > Chordata > Actinopteri > Cyprinodontiformes > Nothobranchiidae > Nothobranchius > Nothobranchius furzeri. The sequence continues at coordinate 40,154,403 of NC_091750.1, read as the reverse complement.
TCGTTTAATTAAAAAAAAAAGTCTTACTTTCCGCCATTTTTCGTAGGTTGAAAACTCCTGAGACGGGAGGAACACGCTGAGTTTGTTAAAGAGGGACTTCAGCTCCGTCGGTAGTCCGTTAGACTCAAAGTACTCCACTTCCACGGGGTCCGCGTTGGACACGGGCACGTAGAGGCACAGTCCGAGCATGTTCGGCTCCGGTAAATCACAAAGACACTACAATAAATAAATAAGTATTACTCCTCGCTCGGCGTCTTCACCGCCCGGTTGGAGCCCAAGTGCCGGTTACGCGAGCAGCCGGCTTCTGAAGTAAGCCACTAGGCCCCGCCTCTTACAGGAACAGTGACGTATTTTACTACCAACCAATCAGCGAAGCTTCCCATTGATAAGAAAGGTCGAGATGAGGACGCATGGGGCTGGTCAGCCTCCTCTTGCGTAATTTCAATGGAGCCATTAAATGGATGGACCATCTTTGAGACACCTTCTGCTTTAGATAACATTCTTTATATATATTACCCCGCAGAGTATCAAAAAGATTAATTCAATAATATGTCATTTTATTTGGCGCAATAAAATACACCATGTTAAAAAATCACAACTGGTTAAAAACTACACTAAAGGAGGAAATTAAGACAATTCATTTCCCATCTATGGTAGGAGTTTTCAAAATAAATTGGCTAAAAGCTTATCTTTTAAAACTTTTAAAACTCAATATGGTTCCATATCCCAATGAATATGTTTAAAATGGTGGGAGGGTTGGAGTTCCTTTTGAAATGTGATTTTGACATATCGAGGTTACCTATCAAGCTGTCAGAATATCACAAACAAATATTGTTTTACTGGAAGATGGTGTTTAATCACAACTTCGTTCCCCATGGCTTCACCTTGTGGAATAAAAGGACAATTACAACAAATAGGAAATCATTATTTATAGATAAGTGGTATGAAAAAGGAATTATTTTTGTTACAGATTTACTAGATTCAAAAGGTCAGTGTCTTGAAATAAAGGCTTTTAATGGAAAATATAATATCCAATATTCACTTAGAGAATACAACAAAATTTGTCAAGCGATCCCTTTGCCCTTGTTGCATTTGATAGAAAATCATTTAATGTATAATCAAAGTCAAATAAGCTTACCTTTGTTGCAGTTAAAACAGATTCCTTTAATGAATAAAAAGTGTAACAAAACCATAAATAAACTAAAGAAATTTCATTTCATGAATTTAACAAAAACATTAAACTAAAGGGATGTAATATTAAGATAAATCAGAAATATATAAACTTTTTCAAATGGCCTATCCCCCAAAAGATTAAGGAAATGCAGTTTAAAACAATAAAGGAATATTACCCAGCAGCTCAAATGCTTAAAAAAACGATTCGGTTTTGAGGTGAAACTACATGGTTTTTGTTTACAAGAAGAAGAGAGTGTTGAACATTTGTTTTTTGTTTTTTTCTTGTTCTGTAACATCTAACTTTTGGCTGGACATGGTAAACTGGATGGGAATAACAATTAACAGAAAGAGTCAGCTGACAGTTGTTGTGGTGTGAAATATTAATTTAAGATTTAAATTAATATCAAAGTTTATTTATTAAACAGAAGATTCAGTGAGATTCTTTTCATTCGATAAACTGGAAATGCAACCCTTTTCTGTGTTTTGTTTCAATAATGAGGCAAGTTTAAAAATGAAAAAATTTATTCACTAACAATTTTAAACTGAAAATTTGAAGCAACAATTATAAAAATGACAACTCATAAATGGCAATTTTGATAACAATCCTTAACAGCTTTGATGTTACTTTTTTAAAAGCAAACCTGTGTTGGATGAAGCTAAAATTGACAATGAGTTTTGAATGCGTGAATGCAGTTCTCAGAAGGTTTCTTTCAGAGGGAATGGAAGGTGTTCTGGATGAAATGATGTTTTGCAGATAACAGAGTTATTTTTAGAGAAAACAGCATCAAACACATTCTATTGTGTTCTATCTCACCCGAAACAGGGCCCCCTTTGCGGATCCGGACATCAGAAGGATGGTTTCATCCAAGGTGGCACTTCGGCTGGAACGGTAGACGCAAGTGCCGATGGTCCGGTACAGAGATGTCCTGGGTACATGGCTATGCGAAGCGTTTGGCAGATGCACGTTCTCGTATTTAAATTTACTTCAGAAATCAATGACTCTGGGAGAGTCTTGCGTTAGCTCATTAGTTTCATTTGTTCTTTAGCCATTCTGGTCGGCGTGACCCAACAGCTTGCAGAGGGTCAAGGAGATGGCCGCTCTCCTTTCCTCGTGGTGTTGGTTGAAGAACTGGACGTGAAATCTGTAATGGTTAGTTTTTACCAAACTCTCTCAGAAGACCTCCCTCTCTCTCCGGAGGAAAGCTTGGTCATGCGTCAAAAAACATGTGCTGCAGTTATTGTTTATCTGAACTCTGTGTTAGCTGACAGTGAAGGTCTTCTTTGCTGAACACATCTTTAATCATTATAATAATTATCATTATAATACCCAAAGCATAATAATCCATTTCATGTAATTAAAATACCTTTATACCTGAACCAAGTGATCATGTATTAATGAATATTTAAACAGTAATAAAATCATCACCACATCCTCGTCCAGCAGAGATTACACCCTCGTCTTTCCAAGTGACTCCGCTTGTCCAGGTCCAGTGGTAATTCCCGGGTTTGCACCGCATCCATGTCCAGCGGTGGACCCAGGGTCCGCACCACATCAATGTCCAGCGGGGTTCCCACCTCCGTCTGTCCGAAAGGATCCGTCTATCCTGCTCCAGCGGTGGTCCCGAGGGTCGCATCGCATCCTGCTCCAGCGGTGGTCCCGAGGGTCGCATCGCATCCTGTCCCAGCGATGGTCCCGAAGGTCGCATTGCATCATGCTTCGGCGGTGTTCCCGGTGGACGCATCGCATCCTGCTTCGGCGGTGGTCCCGGAGGACGCATCGCATCCTGCTTCGGCGGCGGTCCCGGAGGACACATCGCACCCTGCTCCAGCGGTGGTCCCGAGGGTCGCATCGCATCCTGTCCCAGCGATGGTCCCAAAGGTCGCATTGCATCATGCTTCGGCGGTGTTCCCGGTGGACGCATCGCATCCTGCTTCGGCGGTGGTCCCGGAGGACGCATCGCATCCTGCTTCGGCGGCGGTCCCGGAGGACACATCGCATCCTGCTTCGGCGGTGGTCCCGGAGGACGCATCGCATCCTGCCTCGGCGGTGGTCCCGGAGGACGCATCGCATCCTGTTCAGCTCGTCCATGAGGTTCAGGTCCAGACCGTCCACGAGGCGCTGGTCCAGCCTGTTACAGAGTTCCCGTCTCCAGAGTTCCCAGAGTCTTCATCCTTGTCTCCAGAGTTCCGGTCTCCAGAGTTCCCAGAGTCTACGCCCCTGTCTCCAGAGTTCCCATTTCCAGAGTTCCCAGAGTCTACGCCCCTGTCTCCAGAGTTCCCATTTCCAGAGTTCCCAGAGTCTATGTTCCCGTCTCCAGAGTTCCCGTCTCCAGAGTTCCTGTCTCCCCCAGTCCCAGAGTCTACGTCCCTGTCTCCAGAGTTCCCGTCTCCCCCAGTCCCAGAGTCTACGTCCCTGTCTCCAGAGTTCCCGTCTCCCCCAGTCCCAGAGTCTACGTCCCTGTCTCCAGAGTCCCCTCGTAGTTGAAGTCTAGAGTTCCCTCAGTCTCCAGCGTCCCCTCTTAGTCGTAGTCCAGCGTCCCCTCTTAGTCGTAGTCCAGTGTCCCCTCTTAGTCATAGTCCAGTGTCCCCTCTTAGTCGTAGTCCAGCGTCCCCTCTTAGTCGTAGTCCAGCGTCCCCTCTTAGTCGTAGTCCAGCGTCCCCTCTTAGTCGTAGTCCAGCGTCCCCTCTTAGTCGTAGTCCAGCGTCCCCTCTTAGTCGTAGTCCAGCGTCCCCTCTTAGTCGTAGTCCAGCGTCCCCTCTTAGTCGTAGTCCAGCGTCCCCTCTTAGTCGTAGTCCAGCGTCCCCTCTTAGTCGTAGTCCAGCGTCCCCTCTTAGTCGTAGTCCAGCGTCCCCTCTTAGTCGTAGTCCAGCGTCCCCTCTTACTCGTAGTCCAGCGTCCCCTCTTACTCGTAGTCCAGTGTCCCCTCTTAGTCGCAGTTCAGCGTCCCCTCTTAGTCGTAGTCCAGTGTCCCCTCTTAGTCGCAGTTCAGCGTCCCCTCTTAGTCGTAGTCCAGTGTCCCCTCTTAGTCGTCGTCCAGTGTCCCCTCTTAGTCGTCATCCAGTGTCCCCTCTTAGTCGTCATCCAGTGTCCCCTCTTAGTCGTCCTCCAGTGTCCCCTCAGTGTCTTAGCCCGGAGTCCCCTCTTAGTTGTCCTCCTCTAGTGTCCCCTCAGTGTCTTTGCCCGGAGTCCCCTCTCAGTCGTCCTCCTCTAGTGTCCCCTCAGTGTGTTAGCCCAGAGTCCCCTCTTAGTCGTCCTCCTCTAGTGTCCCCTCAGTGTCTTAGCCCGGAGTCCCCTCTTAGTCGTCCTCCTCCAGTGTCCTCTATCCCCCGACTTCCACAGTCCCGGCTCCTGGTTCCCCGTCTCCGGCCCCCCAGACCCCCACTGTCCCGGCTCCTGGTTCCCTGTAGCCGGCCCCCCAGACCCCTGCAGTCCCGGCTCCTGGTTCCCCGTCGCCGGCCCCCCAGACTCTTCTGGCCCTCCTTCCTGGTCCGCCTTCTCCCGCCCTGCTCTGGTTTCCTGTGGGCGTCTTGAATCCGCCCTTGGGGGGGGGGGGGGGGGGGGGGGGGTTCTGTCATGACTCCCATCCTTCACCCTCCTCTGCCTCCTCATTTAACCTTCATTCAGCTCACCTGGTCCCTTCACCAAGCTCCTGACAAGCCCTGTTTTCCCTGGCAACCACAATCAGCTTCATCCACTTCACCTGCTCCTGACTCCTCAGCTCATCACTCACACTTGCTTCCCCTGCTATATATTCACCAGTCAGCCACCAGTTCCCTGCCAGATTATTGAAAACTTCGTGCCAGTAGATCTTCCAGCTATTCTGTGTAAACTGTGTCCAATACTGTGAAATTGATGTTTTGTGTATTAAAATAGCTAAACCTCTTTGCCTAGAGTTATAGCAGGCAGAGAACATGCTGGGAAACTCAGGTGTTTTAAGTTCATCTGCGGATGTGGCAGATCTATGAGTCTCTTATAAGAATATTACATCTGCTTGCACTCTCTTTAACTGATCAAAAATCTTTAATCTTTTCTCTCTGGAGCCAGCTCCATGTACGTTCCGTGAGACAAACCTTAGTGCACCCATAGATGTGTGTGAGTAGCTAAAATATGACGCCTTCATGTGAATAAGATGGAATAAGTAACTAAATGTAAAAAATAGTATGTTAATAAATAACAGAAAAGTAAATAATAATAATAAAGATCCAACAGTGTTTGTGGTTGTAGTATTTGACACATAAATTATGACATTGTGCTGTGGATTATATATATATATATATATATATATATATATATATATATATATATATATATATATATATATATATATATATGTATATATATATATATATATGTGTGTGGGGGTGTGTGTGTGTGTGGTTGTGTGTACGTTTGTGCCGAGACAGATGCAGTGTTGGAAAGTTGTGTGGTTGTGCCATACAGGTGTAAAGCTACAGAAGCAGGTAAAGAGGAAAGGAAAGTACAGATACAGGTTAAAGAAGAAGAAAGAACTAAAAAGAAAAGGTGATAGGGTGTGAGGTGGTGATGAACAGGTGATACCATCTAGAACACGGATTTAACAGCTGTTTAATCCTGATGTGCTCAAACCCAGTGAATCCTGAGAATAATAATAAATGTCTGACCTGATGTTGGGCTAATACAGCCAGTCTGTCACTCCTCACTCCTTGTAAAGTTTATAGTCCACATAAAGCTTATCCACCAAGATATCAGCCCTCTTCCCATCCTGGATAAAATTTTTGCACAGCAGAAAGAGGACTCGGCGCCGATCCAGAATTTCCTTAGGGAACTGGTCATTCACGCTGAAGTCTTTTCCGTTGAGCTCTCTTCCGTGGCTTTTAACAAGATCCTGCTCAAAATGTTCAAATTTAGCCACGATGGGACGAGGTCTTCTGCTGTCCACTCTTTTAGCTCCAAGGTGATGTACCTGGTGAAAGGTGATGTTTTTTACTGTTTCTTCAGGTATCTTCATTTGGCTCTGGAGAAAGTTTTTTATTGTTTGCTCGCAGTTCTCTGCTCCTCCCGTCTGCTCCGGCAGGCCTGCGAACACCAAATTATCCCTCATGCTACGGGCCTGAAGGTCCAAAACCGTCTCCTTCAGAATCTTGTTGTCCTGGGTGATCTGCGTCATTCCCTCTTCCAGGGAAGAAACGGACTCCGGCAGAGACGCGTTCTCAGCAGCGAACCGCTCAACCTGCTCTTGGCTGAACTCCAAAGATGTTCGGAGGTTCTGAAACTCCTGGTGTAGAACCTCAAGCAGATGAAGTCGCCCTTCAAATCCCAGAAGCCGTTTATCTATAGAATCTAATAATTCTAATATGTCCTTACAGGGAGATGAGTTCTCAGGTGAGTCCTGAGGAAGGCTCCTCTTGGTCCCAGGTGTTTCGGTCTCAGCTGCTGATTTCTTCGGACCCATAATGAAAAACTCAAAAACTCCATCATAATAGTTTTGTAAACTTTCTAAATTTTCTCCACTTACCTCCAGGTTGAGTGAGTTATACTTACCAGATTATTTTTTGCATTGTCAGTAGATAAATTAGGCGAAAATGCATCTTAATTGTTTGTGGATGTTGGTTAACGAGCTGCCATCAGCTTCAAACGCTGCCGTGTATCCGGTGATCGGCCATCAGCGCATGCTCAGCTCAGCCCCAAAGCTACCATAGCATAGTATGTTTGCTATTCACAGTGTCTCTATTAACTTCCTGGTTTGCTCTGACGCCTCGTCCTTGGACCGGGCGAATAGCAGCAGATCACCCAGGTAAAACAGAACCCTCATTCCCACTGTGCATAATGGATGGAGAGCTGTCTCCAGACATTTGGAGAAGTTGCGTGGGGCAAGTGATTAGCTGAAAGGGAGACGATTGAACTGGTATTGAACTCCCTTGAATGAAAAGAGCAGGAAATTCTGGTGTTTGGGAATTACTGGGATGTGGAAGTATGCGTCTTTCAGGTCTATCGTCGTGAACCAGTCCCCGGAGCGCACATATTCTAGGACTTGCCTCATTGTTAACATGCGTAAATGCAGTTGAACAGGGAAAGGTAGATTATTGGTCTCATTCCTCCCAACTTCTTCGGTACTACGAAGTAGCAGGAGTAGAAGCCCGAGTGTTCTTGCCCGCGAGGAACTTGGGAAATAGCTTCTTTGGACAGAAGTTCCCGAAGCTCCACCTCTAGGGCTTGAGATTGTTCCTGTGATGTGAGTTCTGTCTCCATGATCCCGTTGAAGGGAGGAGGAGCGGACTGAAAATGGAGTGTGTGACCGTAATGAATGGTGTCTGATATCCATTTGCTCATGTGTCAAAGGTGGCGCCATTCTCGTGCACGTTCCGTCAGCGGACGCATGTTCGAGGTCACATAAACTATATCTGCGGACTGGGTTTGTGCCCTTACCGCGGTCGCTCGCACCAGAGGAGAACTGGGAGCGACCCATGGAGGGCTGCGCTCGAAAGGGTGAGTGTGAAACAGCTGGAAGAGGCTGATTCGCATTGCGGAGCGTGGTGTCCAAAGATAAAGAATGATTGGGAGCCAGGCCCGTGCACGGGGACGATAAAGTGCCAGCGGATGGAGCCGTGCACTGTAATGTCGCGCGTGGTCGCGATAGCGTCATGACATCCCGTCCCACCCTACGTTGTGGGGGGAGCGGTGTGTGTTGGGCCTGGCTGGATGCTAGGGCCGGTGCGCAAATGGAACACACCTTTACAGCCGGCTGTGGCGTGTCATGTGATTGACTGCGTGAACATGCAGGTGTTTTGCAGTGCTTGGTGTGGGGAGCATGTGTGAGGATTCGGCAGAAGATTCGGCAGAGGACTGTAGGATTTAGCTCTCAATGTAACGTTGTTTGGGTTTTATTTCAAAACCAACATCAGCCACAGAGTTAACATTACAGTCATGTACACACACATTCCCCCAACAAGCCATTTTCTTGGTTGCTTTTGGCGAGGTACTTGTGATTGAGAAGGCCAGGATGACATCTGCTGGTTCTTTCAGAATCGTTGGTTGTCAGATTTCTGGTCCAGCTGAGGTGGAGCCGATGCAGGACGCCGGCTCCGAGGGGCGGGCGGTGCAGCTGGGTATTTGAAATGACCCCGCTTGCCGCGGTGTTCGTCCAATCCTCTGGAGGAGTGGCCGGAGTGAGAGGTGGACCGGGGGCGGACCAGGTCTCGCACTGTGGCTGACAGTTCAGCTGTCTTTTGAGATCTCTCGATGGCGCTCCTAAGATGGGGACCAAACAGAACGTCAGAGGTGATGGAGCCTTCTGGCATTTCTCTGTGCAGGTGTTCGGGAATGGAGGGCAGGGCCTTGAGCCACAAGGCCCGCTGGATGAGGGTCTGCCAGGCAGCAATGCGACCAGAACTGGTGTGTACAGCAGCGCACAGATTGAGAATGGCATCAGCAGTCTTGCTAATGATGTTTTTTGACTCGTCAGGAGTGTCGAGCTCCTCCACCATTTTGGAGACGCCAAAGGCAAGAAGGGCAATGTTATTTCCTGCAGCAGTGGTCTGGAAGGCGCACTGGTGTGTGCTGTCGGAGAGCCGTGCCAGGAGCTAATCATGTTTGGAAGCGGCAACTGCTCGCTGGCCAGCGAGGTGGTTCTTGGCGCCAAACAGCGAGGTCAGGTCTGGCTCCAGTGGATGAACGGTTGGACAGCCCTGGTCAGAGAAGCCCTCGACTTTTGTCAAGGGCGCATATGTGGAGACTGGTGCTTTGAGCTTAGCAGGCTCGGAAAAAGCGGCAGACCAGTAGCTCATGGCAGCGGGGAAGCACGGCCCGACAGGGTCTGGGCAGCGTGTTTGTGTGGCCCCAAAACTTCCCGACAAATCAGGTGGAGTCGGTTCTGGGACGGCTAGCCCCTTGCGGACCGCAGCCACGGAGATGATGGCAGGTAGCTCCTGGAGCAGTGCTCTGACTGTTAGCAGGAAGGAGCGTGAAGGCAATGGAGCAGAGTAAACTGCTGAGGGAGGCTCGTCGACCTCCGTGTTTTCCAGGAGGGAATAAGGGCTCTTGGAGCCAGCCTCGTTGTATTCCTCAAGGTCGTTCTCATCTTCCAGCCGGCTGGAGCCAGCCGGCTCCTGACCGACATTGAAGCATTGTAATAAGGCTTTGTCCAGCGAGTACGTGAGTGTCAGCCACCGGAAATTCCTCGGCGGCGGCGGAGGTGAAGTACTCGACCCTTTCAGCTACAGGCAGACGGCACAAAACGGGCACGAGGCCTGGGGTGGTCAGGGCCAGGCCAGCGTGAAGAGCCTCAAGACAGACCTCACATTTGGCGTAAAGGTCGCCGCTGGAGGTGAAGCCAGTCTGGCAGGCCGGGCAGGTCCTCACGTCGCTGGACATGCTTGACTGATGCTGAGATCACCCTTCCAATAGCAGCTAGCTTAAGGGCCAAGACTAGACGAAATAAAATGTTTTGTTTTGTTGAATTGTAAGAGATCTTTTAGTTCTAAATTCTGGTTTAACACACACACACACACACACATACAAAAAGTAAGGACAATGGAGCCGAGGTTCCGGACAAAATGGTGGAGTGGGTGCATCACAAATTCTGAACGCGGTCTTTTTGTAGCAGTTATTCAACAACTTGACCATCCCGCTGTCTTCACCAGATATTTCAAGCCTCAACCTGATCCTGGGAAGTGTCAAACAAAGGAATTTATGCCATGTTGTTTGTAAATGAAAACGTAAAAAAAAAAAAAAAAAAAGTAAGGACAATGGAGCCAATTCTACCATACCATACCACTTTATTTATATAGCGCTTTCAACACGGCATTACAACTATAGAAAGCGCTGACCAATCAGATCACGAATCTATCCTGCATAAGACCAACCATGTGGTTTTAAACTGTTCAAACTACTGCTGGCTAACTAACACTAACTGACCCACTACCTAGCTAACTAACTGGCTAACCAGCCAATCACTAGAGTAAGCGTAGCACTACTTCAACCTATTTATAATAAAGTGAAAAGTAGCCGCCCAGAAACATGGCTGCACCAACAGCGGGTTTCATTCGTGGAAGAATCTTAATTAAACACATATTTATCAGTAGTCACACGCAGGTACAGAAACATGACCCTCATTACACATGCTGTTTTCATTTAGACCGACAGAGTTTAAAAACAGTCATGATCGTTTCCTCCCAACATTTTTATTTCTCAGATAATAATAAATAAAAATTCACAATTACATTTTCATTCATTTGTCATTAATATTTAGTCAAAGCAAGCTGGCCAGCAACAATCAAACGATTTCACCTGAAGCAGGAACATTTTACCTGCTGGGTTCTGGTTCTGGTCCTGCTGCTGGCTGTGATTCACAGATGGAGCGGCTCCACAGCTCCTCAGCGTGCTGACCACGAGCTGCACTGATCATGGCGTCCAGGTCTGAGATGATGCTCAGATGTTCTGAAGGAAACTTTTGCTACCTCCGTGATGTTCTGTGTGCGTAACGTTTAAAATGTCTGCGTACCTGCATGCGTCTGTCAGAATGAACAGCAGCCTTGAGATTTCTCCATCAAAACAAACAGTCAACAACGGAGAATACGCGGTTAACGTGAACGGCAGCCCTTCACACAGGAGTGTTCCATTTTCTGCAGGTTTATAAGCTCACAAAGCAACCATACACCTAGCTATCCCATCATGCAACGCGCTACAGCACCCGATACGTCACCTGACAAGGACCAGCTGGTGGTGGAAAACTTGTAGAGAATATGCGTAGTTAAACTGAATTTTAAAAGCATCAATATGAAGATAGAGCTAGATAAGGGGCAGTAGCAGCTCAGGAAGTAGAGCAGGTTGTCCAGTAATCAGAAGGTTGCAGGTTCAATCCCGGCTCTGACCAGAGAGTTCTGCTGTTGTGTCCTTGAGCAAGACACCTAACCCCCCTATGCTGCAGGTGGTGGTCGGAGGGACCGGTGGCGCAGCAGCCTCACCTCTGCCAGTGCGCACCAGCGCAGCTGTGGCTCCATGGTAGCTCATCACCATCTGTGTGAATGGGTAGAATAGAACAGAATAGAATGGACTTTATTGATCCTACAGCAGCATACGCCCATAAGAGAACAATTAGAAGATAAATAATAACAAAAGTGCATGTACTCACACAGGCAGTAAGCATTACCGTGACCTTCGACCCTAAAAACCAAAGAAAAAACTAAAAACTTGGGTTTTACAACGACGCAGCATTCGGTCAATGATAAATGACCCGCTCTTCTATAGCGCCTCTCAGAGTAAGGACTCCAAAGTGCTTTACACTACAGTGTACCAGTCATCCATTCACACACACACATTCACACACTGATGGTGATGAGCTAAGATGTCGCCGCAGCTGCCCTGGGGCGCACTGACAGAGGTAAGGCCTGCCGAGCACAGGCGCCACCGGTCCCTCCGACCACCACCAGCAGGCAAGGTGGGTTAAGTGTCTTGATCAATGACTGGGTTGTGTTGTGAAGTGCCTTGGGGGGTCGTAGAACCCTGAGAAGAAGCTATGCAAACACAGGCTATAGCTTCAGAATGACTCATTTATTTAAATTCTTTACCTTTGTGAAGTTTTAATTAGCATTTTTACTTGAATATGTTTATGTTTATTGTTTATTTATTTGACAGACACTTTTATCCAAAGCGACGTACAATTTTTAACTTGTAGGGCATTTTGTGATCTGTGGGGGAAACCGGAGTACCCGGAGGAAACCCACGCATGCACGGGGAGAACACGCAACTCCACGCAGAAAGGCCGCAGCCGAGTTTCGAACCTGCAACCTTCGTGCTGCGAGGCAACAGTGCTAACAACTGTGCCACCGTGCAGCCTCATACATCGAATAGGGACACAATTATATGAGAATGAAGTTAAAACATGTGAGGTCATATTTTGACCTTTAACACGTCTTGTGACTCTTGAAAAGACCCCCCCCCCCACATACACACACACACACACACACACACACAACTCACCACTAGTCTTTGTACCCATGCTGTTGACTAACTCTTGTGTCACTGATGATATCACATCTCTGTAAAAATAGGCTTTTCAATACATCTGTGCACCACTACAACTTTAGACACATTGAACTGCTTGTCTATGAAATGTGCTAATAAATAACGCTGCCTTGCTTTGTACAGATTGTAAATTCATAGCTTTTCACGTGCTACTAAATAGTTTTCAAACTTTTTTATTTCTGACTGGAAACCTCTCCGCACCGGTGCAGCCGGCACGCGGCGCGCACTCTGCTGTATTTGCGGTCGGTAGATCTTTTAGAACTGCAGTTCAAAGGTAACTCGTGAGGTGAAAATATGAAGTCAGGTAGCAGATTTTCTTTAGGATTGAGAGGAGATGCAGGAAGATAATAAACAGAGACAGGACAGAAAAATAGTCAAAGAAAAACAAGTTAGTTTTTGTACCTGGTGGTTGCAACAAACAGACACTGTTGAAGTTAATCAGAAGTGAGGAACATAAAATGAAATTATTCTTTCAATGTTTGGATCAGCAGGAACTCTGAGAGGCTGCAGGCGCATCAGTGAGTTTGCGGCCGCTGCACAGGGGGAGGGGGAAGAGGGCTGAAGCAGGAATAGTAAAGATGCAAAAACTACCGTTGTTAAAAGAAATGTGTGTTAACTTAGAAAATGTGGGCACAATTCTAATTACTTCTCAACATTTTTCTCCAACGTTAAGACTGCTGCACAAAAAAAGAAAAAAAAAAGACTGCTGCTTGCGTGGGCCCCGTTGTGGCTGTGGGCCCCTGGGCCTGTGCCCAGTTTGCCCATATTATAATCCGGCCTTGACCACCATCTCCACCGCATGGTGACAGAAACTGTGTACACACCACATACATAAGAACAGCTTGTAACAGGCTGGTTTCAACGCTTTAAAATGATGACAAACACCCAGCAGGTGGCAGCATTGAGCTATAACTGACTGCTTGAAGGTTTCCTGTCAGGGAATTTCTTTGTACAAAAAGTAAGAACACAGCTGATTAGTGTAAAAGGAATGCAGAGGTTTGCTGTATTTTACGCTGTTTCACACGATGAATTAAAGGAAATACACATAAAATAATCTATCAGGAGGGATGGTTCTAAGAAATGGTAAAACAATGAACTGAAACTTCGATTGAGCCTAATAGAGATGATTTCATTTTTTATTACATTTCTAAACGTTAAGTGTTTCAGGTTTGTTTACAAGTTTGTTTGTGCTCCATTATGTAATATTGCACTGAAGCAAATGATAACAATACAATTTAAATTGGTATTTAATTAACTAGTAAACCTTTACTCAAGAAGCCTTCTCTGGATCCAGATGACCCATTGAATTATAGACCAATATCTAGCCTTCCATTTTTATCCAAAGTCCTGGAGAAAATAGTGGCCATCCAAGTATGTGAGCATTTAAACACTAATGATCTGTTTGAGGAATTTCAGTCTGGTTTTAGAGAGTATCACAGCACTGAAACTGCATTAGTGAGAGTTACAAATGATATTCTCATGGCCTCAGATAAGAATCTTGTGTCTGTTCTAGTCTTGTTAGATCTCAGTGCTGCCTTTGACACAGTTGATCACAATGTTCTTTTAGAAAGACTTGAACATGTTGTAGGGATCAAAGGAACAGCGCTAGGCTGGTTTAAATCCTACCTGTCTGACAGATTTCATTTTGTAAATGTACATGACAAATCCTCTTCATACTCCAGGGTTACTTGTGGAGTACCACAGGGTTCAGTGCTTGGACCAATTCTTTTTACTATATAAATAGGCTTTCAAATGGTAAAATCATTAGACAGCATGGGATAAACTTCCACTGTTATGCTGACGATACTCAGTTTTATTTATCCATTATCCCTGATGAACCTAAATCGGTTAGATAGATTACAGGCTTGTCTTGAAGACATAAAAAATTGGATGACTAAACTTTTTGCTTTTAAATCAAGACAAGACTGAAGTTCTCATCTTTGGACCTGAAAATCAGAAAAGGAAATTTCTTAGTCAATCACCTGACCTGAATGGCATTAAATTAGTCTCCGAGAACAAAGTAAGGAACCTTGGTGTTATCTTTGACCAGGACATGTCATTCAAATCCCACGTTTAACAGGTTTGTAGGATTTCCTTTTTCCACCTTCGGAATATTGCTAAGATTAGAAGCATTCTTTCCAGGAGTGATGCTGAATAACTAGTTCATACATTTATTACATCAAGACTGGATTATTGTAATTCATTACTGTCAGGAAGTCCACAGAATGTAGTTAAAAGTCTTTGTCAGCTTGTCCAAAATTCTGCAGCTAGAGTTCTGATGAGAATTAAAAAGAGAGATCATATCTCTCCTGCCTCCTGTCTCCTGCCTGTTTGTAGCCTTTTATCGCTTTTATTTAGTTGGTTTCACGGTGAAATTGTAAGAACTTGCTACGTGGCTGATTGCACTAACAGACAAGGATGTAGAGTCAACTCGTTTTGTTTTAAATAACGTTGATCGAGACTGAGGACGGAAATGAACTGCAGCGATCAATCAAACAGACTAGCAGCCCTCAGGTTTACAGCGAACGTGTTTTTACCAGGTAAGGTTAACATTTATTCATTTCATGACGAAGACAGGGACATGTGTGATGCGTTCTTCTGATGGATGGGTATTTCACCATGGAGGACGCGCGGTACCATCCACTGTAGTGAAATGCGAGATAATTAATTAAAATATTGCTCCAATGCTGGATTACGTGTGTTAAAATTACGTTACTTAGTATGAGCGTCGCCATTAAGAGAGATCTTGTCTCATCCCGGTGTGAGAGCCACCACCAGGCCAACAAAAACTAGTGGGGATCCAGACTTATTTTAAATCAGCTTCGGTGTAAAGGGAAACGCTGTTTATAACATAATGTTATAAATCCAGTCGGGTGAATAGGTTGTTTACATTGGTGAACAGCTGCAGAGAGAACTTAAGCTAATGTTCATAAGCTACTTAATAACATGTAACTTTTGTAAATACCGCTCTCTATGAGCCCCATCTAGGTGCGCTACTTCTTCTGATAACTTAACATGGGCCTGGAGAAACGAGGGCCCGGGCGGGATTCGATCCCCAGACTCCCAGGTGAGACTCATACGCTCTAACCAGTCAGCCAAAGGGACATCCCCTTGGCCAAGTAGCCAGGGCACATGATCAATCGGGACACTGTGACAGGATGCTCACACTGTCACATCTTCCCCCCTCTTTCCACAAGCACGTCCTCGTGCTCCCGCGCAGGGTGCCACAAACTTCACATCCATGGACCTACTTGACAGTACTACATGGATCCTGCCAACAACGCCAAATGTGGCAAGTTGGAGAAACGAGGGCCCGGGCGGGATTCGATCCCCAGACTCCCGGGTGAGAGTCATACGCTCTAACCAGTCAGCCAAAGGGACATCCCCTTGGCCAGGTAGCCAGGGCACATGATCAATCGGGACACTGTGACAGGACGCTCACACTGTCACACTATATTAATAAACTGGAATGGAATTGAATAACCGGGAACTGGGACGTAGAAACAGCTGCTTTTGGGAGTTTGCCAACTCCCGGTGCATTCACACTCTCTAAGAGCTGCATGTGGCCAGTAGGCGATCCACTCAACCTGGCTCCCTCGTTTATTCTTAGCCGTTAAAAACCTCAGCTTTCTTTTCTCCTCTTTTCCTTGCTGCAGTGCCATTATAACTCATCTAACGGTTACTCTCAGCCTCCCTGGGAATCATGGGTAATGCAGTCCTTATGTCATCCTCTACATAAATCTGAAAATATGTTTGATGATTGAATTTTCAATATGTGCCTTTATTCTGAAAGGATTCGGTCGGAAGTCACCGGACTACAAGAGCTAGCTTAACGCTGCTAACAGCAAAGTTCCACCTCTCGGCTGTTAAAAAGACTTTAAGGGTCTTTTCGGACACTTTATGTTATTGAACATTAGTTGCTGAGGGTCGCAAGAAACATGTGTCAAGGTGAGACTTTTGTCACTCTGAAAACTGTTAGTTTCACAGTTTCTCTCGTTCGTTCCCGCTGTTTACCGACTAACTTAATTGATTTGTTTTCAGATTTCAGCGCTGAATCACTTCTGAAGAAGAAGCGAAGTTCGCGTGAAAACTCGAGCTAAAGCGTCTCCAGCGGTCACGACTTGAGTTTTAGCGTCGACGGGTCTGGTGTTGAACAGCGTTGGTTAGAAGGTGAAATAATGGCCTTCTTCGTGAAAAAGAAGAAATTTAAGTTCCAGACCCATCTGACCCTGGAGGAGCTCACCGCGGTGCCTTTTGTCAACGGGGTGTTGTTCTGCAAGCTTCGGCTGCTCGACGGGGATTTCGTCGCTACTTCCACAAGGTAAAAGCGCCCAAAACACGCAGAAAAATGAAAACGTGAACAGAAAACCTCTTCCTGTGGTTTACTACAGGGATACACGTGTACTTCTCATTTTGATGGGTTTAAAATGTGTTTTTTCTCTGAATAAGTTTAATGACAATAAATTATAAAACATTTACAAAGCATATTTTTAGGCAAAAGCCTCTTAAAGACTCAGTTTTCCATAAAATTGATTAACCTAAAGCTACTTTATTATTAATGTTTAAATTATACATTTATTTAATGGAGTTCTGCAACCCCCCAAGGCGCTTTACAACGCGATTAGACCTTCAAACACTGGTGATGAGCTACGATATAGCCACAACGCTGACAGAGGCGAGGCTACCGGTCGCTCTGAACACCACCAGTGGGCAAGGGGGCTTAAGTGTCTTGCCCATGGACACAACAGCAGACTGAGCGGGGCTCGAACCTGCAACCTTTTGATTACGGGCGAGCGCTTAACTCCTGTGCCACCACCATTTCTCAAAGCTTTTCTCACATAACTATGTGCATCTGTGTGCTTGATCATCTTTCATTATTTCCTCTGAAACGTTTGTTGAACTGGGTTGGATTATAGTATTCCATCTTCTTGACCTTCTGCAGCTCTGGTTGCTAAATGGAGGCGTGTTTGTCTCTCAGTCATATTTAAAGGCAGGGTGGTGCCAGTTAAGTAGCCTTTCTATGTCCCAAACAGACAGTTTGGGTTAAGCTTGGTTTATGCTTCTGCGTCAGCTCCACAATGGAGAGACATGCCTACTTCTCCGTCTCCTGGGGAAGTTTCAAAGCTATTCCCCGCCAGGACAGCAGAGGGCGTAGTGCTGATCTGGGATATCCGGTCCAAGATAGTGCATTTAATTGTGTTTATGTATTTCAGAGACTTTTTAACTTGGACATATTTGTCCGTCATTCTCCTCCACCTCTTCATGTGTTCACCACCTCAAACCCACGTTTCGTTTCTATCCACAAATAACACGCTTGCTGCTTATCTTTTCACTTCTCCAGTCATGGGAGAATAAACTTTAATATTTTTTAGAGTTTTTCCACGAGATATTCTTCAATCTGCTCCGTGTCTGCCGCTGGATATTGTAGCGTTGACTCAAAATCACCAGACAGGAATTTATTAGCTTGTTAGAAAACGGCTGGAGTTACAGCTCCATTAACTTCTTCAACACCAAGCAGCCCACAAACAAGTCCCACCCCAACCAAGAACAGGTCTCTTAAGCTGTTTTTACAGGACCATAGCGTTTGCCAAACGGGATTTACCGCGGCTCCCTGGGGAGGATAAAGGTTGTTTATAAGATCAGACCGTGGCGGTAATGTGGCGCAATCGTGGCAATTTTATAAAAGATTAGGTGATGGCGGCATAAAGGGGGTATGGGGGCGGTCTCTGCACTGCCGCAGACTTCCGTTTATCTTGGACATAACTTGCTTTTTATTGCGACTGAAGCCATTATCGTTACGTTTTTTTTTTTAACAAGCAGCTCTTAAAGGTGTCTGTCCCCATCAGTCCCTGTGCAGTCTCTGGTGATCTGAGCTTCAGCTCTAACAGAGAGGCTCGTGGAGCGTTGCAGTGCTCCAGTTTGCCATCTCACCTGATTTTGTTCAAAAAGCAAACCTTATTGCCTGTGTTTACTTTCATTTTCAATAAATTTGCCAGCCGGAGCTCAGCAATAACTCCCCACGTCATCATGACATCTGCCTCTGTTGCGCCAGGGAGCATACGACAGACCATTACAGCAATATTACTACCAAGCAAGGCGGAACGATTGCCACAAAATTCGCGCAACGCCATGCCGCCATGGCGCGTTTTATAGACATAGCATTGCGGTAATATTACGCTGATTCGCCGGCATGGTGTGTCTTATAAAAGAGGTGTTAGAGACGGCACCAATGGAACAGTGGCCCCTTATGGATCATTACAATATCTTTGTTTTTGAGGGCATAATGGCGGTGCTGTTGACAAAAGCGCCACCCTGACCAATCACAAGCTTGCGTTCTCCGTCTCGTTTGATGGATGTTTTGAAAAGTGGGCCCGACTCCTTTGTCAGCATAATAGTAAGTACATGATACTCCTTGTTATCAGTGGGGATAGCAAAGAAGTAAACGTGTAAAACAACAACGTTTTGAAAGGTTTGTAACCGTTTTGTTATAAATTGGTAAATGCATTTTGTCCTCACAGGCTCCCGTAGAAGGAAACAAGCGTCACCCAGACTTTGATAGTTCCAATGTATTTTAGACCAGATTTTTACAGTTCTTTGAAAACCTCTAAAACTAGAGATGCTCTGAAAATGTGTCCATTGAAGATTTTTGGCCTAAAATGAACCAAAAGTGCATTTTCAGTTCAATGCGGAAACGGCTAAATCACCAAAACAGGCCGTCAGGTGAACCCCGTTTTCAGTTCATCCCTCATGTGGGCTCTTGCTCTGTGCTTCATAAAAATCGTACATTTAGACTGATTTCAAAAGTAAAGTTCAATAATGCTGTTTTATTATGATCTGTTGTGGAATTTCTTTTCGAGACAAAGTGGTCTGTAACTCGTGTTGTGATTCAGCCCATGGTTTTAGAAGTTGTTTTATTTTGGGATTTTTTGGAATTTACTGGTTTTCCATCTTAGGATTTATTTGCTAGTGTTTTGGTATTTCCTTTTTCAGAATTTATTATAGTCTTCATTTCAACACGGGAGTCTCGCGAAGTTACCGGAATCCCACGAGATTCTGACGCGTCAGAAATATGGCGGCATCCATATTGAGTGAACATACTCGTATACGTGAGCAAAACGGCGTTCAGTTGACTGCATCTTCCAGCGTTGGTCGCGGCAATCCGAAGAGGGGTGTGATTCGAGAGACTCTTCGTGACGTGAGCTAATGCCCAAGTGAGAACCGTCCAGGCCCCGGGTCCCAGGTTTAAGGATCCACAGATGACTGGACGTGAACCCGAGTGTGGAACTGGATGTAAGGACTTTTTTTGGACAAGCGTGTCATACCGATGTCGAACCAGCAAGCTGCTGATACTAGATGTGGAGAAACAAAGACCTGCAGTGCCCACCTTCTGGTGCGGTTGGAGCTGCTCAGTTTATAACAGAATGTAGTCTATTCACACCAGAGGAACTCGGGTCTATCCTTGCTGTTTTTGTTGGACTGTAAGTAAACACTGAACTGAATCTAAATGCTGAAGATGTGAAATTTCACATCTTCAAATAAGAAGCTGTCAAATGGTGGTTATTCTGATTACCAAATAGTTTGAACATTAGAGTGTGCACTATTTTTGTACATATATAGATATTTCTTGTGTTTTTCTTTGTATATTCTTTCTAAATAATATCGCTAAACTGTGGAGATGAAAATTAAATCTGATGTTTAAGTGTTTTGTTTGGCAAAACATATCTTCTCCCTGATGCCCATCGGTCTCTGTTGTTCCTACCATATTAGGTAGAAGGTGCCAGGTAAAGGATAAATAATATATTCTAGGTTACAAGTCCATGATTCAACCAAAAGGGTTTTATTTCATTATCTGGACCCATACCTTGGGGCTGTGCTAACAAGAGACGGGGGTGTAAATAATTCTCCTGCTCTTTGAAGCTGAACTCTCAAACTGTAGCTAAAAGAAAAACTTTTATGGCTGCCATAAAACCCGGCTTCTCCTGGCCCCACTGTAAGTTTGTATGGGTCAAATAAATAAGAAATCAATTTTATCCATTACAGATCGTTGAAATATTCATCTCAACCAGCGAGGCATAGTACTGAGACTACTGTTAAAGGTGTTGAGTGAGTGTGTTTTTAGCAACAGATGCCGGGGATACCATTATACTGTTGCTACTGGACCATAACCCTAACCTATAGACGGTTCAGGGAGGTTTTGCTCAGACACGTGAAAAGAGAGTTGCAGTAGTCTAAGCGTGAGAAGATGAAATTGTGGAGAACTGTCTCAAGTTCAGAGCGGGACAGAATGGGACTCTTCTTAGCAATGTTCCTGAGATGGAAGAAGGAAGAGCGAACAAGAGAACTGACATGATAATCAGGAAGCAGATAGAGGAGGAAGAGTAGAGACCCCAGCACAGAGCTTTGTGGGACACCATGGGTGAGGGAGGTGGTGGAAGACCTAAACTTTGAGACGGCCACAGAGAAGGAGCACTCTAGAGCAGACTCTGATTGGCCTACCTAATCTCTCAGCCTCTCCAGTAGCAGGTGATGGTCGACAGTGTCAAAGGCTGCAGTCAGGTCCAGCAGGACCAGAACAGAACAGTCCCCTGCATCACTGTGGGTTGATCACTGTGTTGACAGAAGCAGCCTAGCAAATAGCATGGCTCGGCTGAGAAAAAATGTCTTTCTACATCACTGGTGTCAGTAGACATGTCCAGAAATAATGGCACAGGTGATGGTACACAGTTAGACGGTTGCTCGGAGCTTTGGTAGATCATCATCTTTCATCGTCAGGTCGCATGGCCATAATTTGAACCCCAATCTCCCAGTCCCAGGGCACTAGGCCACTGAGAAGGTGTGACCTGCTGAATGTGTTTAGAAACGAGTCATTTCCAGCATCATTCAGTGATTCTGCACATTTTGAAAGCCTCAGAGGGATCTTGCCTCGACTGATCGAAGTTTTGTGGTTTGATTAAAAGCTTGTACACATTTTTCTCTTCATGCCACAGAAAATCCTCAGGACAGATTTGAGTGACTCTTTTCTGACTGGTCCCAGAGCACAGGGGTGGTCTAAAATAACCCTGTTGTGTGAAAAACAAGGGGCGTTTTGCGTGTTTTATTGGCAGGAGAGGGTTTCTCTGAATTATAGGGAGGCTCTTATTTTCCAGCTCTGGTTTCTGGTGAAACTTAAAGCAGCTCCATGTTCAGGTTCGTAAGAAGAAGAGGAAGAAAGACGTTTGAGTTTGTTCTCAGATGCCAGGCTGTTCCTCTTTTCTGAGGATTTTCCTCATGTTCAGGCAGGCTGCTGGAGCCAGCAGATACACAGGTGGGAGTGTTTCATGTGCATAAACCTGCTCCTGCAGAGGCATGTAACGCACACATCAGGACCTTCTCGTGAGGAGGAGCTCAGCTGTCATGTTCTGTTTTCTGGAGCAAGCTGAGACCTGCAGTTAATGATGAACGCCTGGTTTTATCTTTACAAAATAAAAGGAAGAACTCTGGTGATCCTAAAGCACGAGGCTTGATTCACCGGGAGAAGGCACGATGGCTTTAAAAAATGGCCTGTATTTGATATAGCACCTTCTAGAGTCTTGGAACACCCAAGGCTCCTTACAACACAATCAGTCATTCGCTCATTCACACCCTGGTGGTGATCAGCTACATCGTAGCCACTGCTGCCCTGGGGCGCACTGACAGGCGAGTTCCCATGAGGCAGTTCTACACCGCAGTCATCAAGTCACCCTCACCTGTTCCATCACCGTGTGCTACTCTGGCGCTACCACCAGGGACGAGAAGAAGCTGCAGCGGGTTGTACGCTCTGCCGAGAAGGTCATTGGCTGCAGACTCCCCTCCACACAGGACCGGTACACCTCCAGGACACTGAGGCATGCGGGCCGGATCACAACTGACCCGTCTCACCCTGGACAGTCTCTTCGACTCGCTCCCATCCGGCAGGAGGCTCCGATCCATTCGGACCAGAACCTCTCCCCCTCTGCGGTCGGTCTCATGAACAACAATCGTAGACCCGCCCACTCCAGCTGCTTAGTTCCTGTCACATGACCCAGTGTTGTGTTTGCGCCTGAACTGACCCGCTCTGACCTGTAGCTACACTGACTTGTATGAAGTAGCTGCTTCTCTAATTATCATCCCCCTATATTATCATTTCATTGTGTTTATTTCTAAATTCTAACTTTTCTCATCATTTATTTTTCCTGCACCAAAAACCGCAGCAGCTTCCTATTGTTGTGGTTCTTTGTCGTTATCCAGTGATCACTCTTTCCTTTCCCCCGCTTTTATTATGATCTTCTGTAGTTGTGGTCTACATTTTTCTAGTTCTTGTGACTTTTGTGTCGGGCGCTGCTGTTGGAACCTCCCAACCCTAGCCCTCTGCAGCAGCTTCCAGTGGGAACGGGCCACATGTGTGAGGAGATGGATGGAAAATCTAACCGTAGGTTTCTAACTCAGGACAGCGGACGCTGGGGGACAGACAAAAACGAGCCTTATCTCGATATCGGCGTCCCAAAGGGATTCTCCTCTGCCCTTGATGCATACATCTGCTGTCTGACATTAACATTACGTTATCATATCCTGCAGCCGCAGCCCCCCCCCCCCCCCACACACACACACACACGGAGGATTAAGTGTTTATTTATCCAACTAACAATGAATCTGGTGGGACATAACAAACCAGCACTCCGCTCGGTGATGTCAGAGGCCTCTGAGGGTTATATAATCTCATCTCCGTTATCATCTCTGGTCTGAAAACAAGGTGCCCTCAGAGCAGCCGGTGACGGCACAGGGAGGCTCCGCCGCTGAGGTTGGGGTTACATCACGGATCGGACAAACGCGGCCTTTGTGCGGAGCCTCGTCTTGTTGTGGGTCGGAACACTGTGTGTGTGTGTGTGTGTGTGGGGGGGGGCAGGCTAACCGTTTGTCCATCAGACCTCGCTGCCTTGCATGAAAGCTCTTTCCAAGAATCTGGCTGAAAGTGCAGCAGGTCACGTGCTGCAAACGTGACCGTGTCGTTGTGATATTCGGTGTCGCCCACCTCTGATGCCTCTGCTGCTGTACAGAAACACATTCATGCTTTTCCCATCAGCAACATCTAAAGACTGAGAACTTGAGTGTTCTGAACGTCGCACCAGGAAGAAGCTTTGCAGAAGCACAGACATCACATTTCACCTCTGCAGCGTCTTCTGGCAGGAAATGATTTGACCCCGTGGTTCTGACCATTAGGTTATAACTTATTCTTATTTTTGGGGAACGTCTTCACCACCGGAGCTGTAAGCATCAAGCATCCCGTCCAAAGTGATGAACAGTCACAGCTATGAGTCACAGATACCACTAACATCATCTCTAGTTTTCTTAAAACAGAGACTTGTACAAAGTAAAAGTACATGACTCGATTTATGTAAATTATAGAGGATTTATGTCTCAGTAGCTCTAGGACTAATAATAATTTAAAGCGAGGGGGCCGATTGGGTTCCACATTAAGTCCATGTGGCATAAATGTCCTTTTTCCATCAAGTTTCTTTGAATGTTATTCAGTCTTCATGATAAATATGTGAACCAGAAGTATCAAAGCAAAATGGTCCCATGTTGTGAACCACGTTGCATCGTAAGGTCATGTGGAGGAAGTTCAGCTGGGATTGACCCGTCAGCCTCAGACAGATCGAATCTGTCATCAAGTCTGAATCTAAATAATGACTCATTTCAAACTTAACCTTTCCAATCTTAGCAGTACAAACTAAAACCACTAACACATCTAGTTAACGTTAATATCTCACTCAGCTATGACTAGTTGAAGACATAGTTGTGAGAATATCTGCAGGTTTTCACTTGGAATTGGACTGAATTGGTACTTCCAACATGATGGAGGCAGTTTTTATCTGGCCTGCTCAAATGAGCCAATCACAAAAAAACTGAGACAAGTTGTTTAATTTTTATTCAGGTTCATCTCCTTACAAAGTTCTTACATTTCTAATGAATTATTAATCACAGAGGATAAAATGAGACGCGGCCCAGGAATCGAGAGGGTGCTCGCTGCAGAACTACAGAGGCGGAGCTGCACCAGAGTCAGCCCCGCCCATTCACGCAAAGTCTGCCTAGCCCACTGACTCCTTCTGTTTTTGTTTTTCAACTTTATCACAAACTAACCTGACCCACATGAATTACGGCTGTTACTAGTTTACAATTGTTAATGCTATGTTCTATGCTCCAATTAAACAAGATGAATATAACTTGCCACATGACAAAGCCTGAATATATCCTAAAATGAAAAGGTTTCTTTTAGCAAATATCTGCCCACAGCCGCTCCAACAAAAGTGGCGTACAACAGCATTTTAGGCTATCGTGTAGGTTCTGGTAGGCCAGTGGTAAGGTCGTTTGACTTAAGTTTTGCTTTCCCCTCAGCTGATGCTGGTTTGACTCTCGGTGGGGTCGGCAGCAATCTATTTAGCCAGCTGAAACATTTCATTTGTTTATATTTTAGTTGTAATGTTTATTTTCTGCTAAATATTTATGTCTCTAAAAGTTCTTTGAATTTGGTCGTTCCTAAACAGCATTTTAGTTGAAACTCTGCTCACAAATGGACTCACACTGGCTAAATAAACGAATAAATAAAAAACACATTAGTCATTATATTGTAAACGGTATACCAGTAAATCGTTGTAAACATAGTACTGGCAAGTGTAGCTAGAAAAGAAGAGAAAGGGTTTTAAACTACCTATATAATACCGCTACCGGGAGGCGAACCTGCGCAAAACTGCATGTTACTCTGACTCCATAACCACTTCACCGATATATCTGATATAAAGCAGGTGGCGTTACATGTAATTGTGCCATCCAGTGTGTCTTTGTAGATGGGATGTGTGGTTTTTCCGGCGGTGTCTCAGTAGAAGTCATTTCAGAAATAATTTGTCAGAAAATTCACAGAATATCCAGATTTGAGAACCAAGACCAGACCCGCTTTGGGGGAGGAGACCAAATTGAAGCTGTGATGGGAGGAAAATGCAAGAATGAGGCCAAAAATGGCTTTGGCGTGTTTCTTATGAGGAAATGACAATATAACATATATGGAACCTTTACAAATACTGTTCAATTAACTTCTCAACTCCGTCCTCAATCTTGCATTTTAGATGATATTAGCTATAACACCCTCTTTGGTTCCAGAATGCTATCAAGTCTGACAACTGGAAGGAATTGGACTGACTCTGATGGAATGGGCGGGGCTGACTCTGGTGCAGCTCCGCCTTTGTGGTTCTGCAGCGAGCACCACTTGCAGGAATCTGCAGGAGGAAACTCATCCGTGACTGCCGTAGACATTTCGGTTCAGTTCTATGTGGCCAAACCACGACAAGAGTCGTCTCGAGGACCTTCACACAGTAAACATTACAATCCAGGTCAGGTCATTAAGTCAGTCAGTAAAAAGTTTCCCATATAAGGAACCCAACAGGTTGCATCGAGTCACTGACTAGTGTCAGAGTCTTTACAGCAATCCTCATACTAAGAAAGCATACAGCGACAGTGGAGACACACACACACACACCCTTTTAAAAGTACAAATTTAATGAGTAGTTTTGACAAGGCTGGGTTTTATTGAACACCTGTTTAACTCCATAACTGTAATCATATGTAGGAGGTTACTTTTAATAAATTGTCAAAATAATATAAAGATATTCAATAAAATGTAAGATTCCATAAAAATATGGATTATCAATATTGAGCCTTTAGGGAAACACTTTATAATAATTTTAAAAATGGAGCTACATGGACTGAATGTGTAAACTAGAAGTTGTTCTGGAACCCATTCGGTCCTTTCACTTAAAATTATTATTATTATTAGTACTACTGAGACATTAATGCACCGGTTTGTGATTTAAAGCGCCTGGCTCATCATCTATTTAACTAACAGTTAGTAGAAATGCACGGGGAAGCTCTGTGGAAGAAGTTTGTTGTGATTACCTGCTTGGATAACAGCTGAATAAAAACACCCACTCACCTTCCCTAACATCCCTCTGAAGCGCTAACGACTGGAAAAGTCGGATGAAAACAGGAAACAGCTGTTGAGGAGCAGCTTGTCTATTTCTCCTCACAAATTCTCTCTCCTTCCCAAGGTTCTTCCTGCCTCACCAGTCAACCGCTTCTCTTCCTCAGTGATCACATCGGAGAACTTAAAAAGTTCTCAGTTTGAGACTCTGGAGCAACAAAAGCCATGGTCTTGACTCGGAAAAGGGTAGAATGCCTTCTCCGGGTCAGGGATGAGGTCCTGTCCCAAGTGGAGGAGTTTAAGTATCTCGGGGTCTTGTTCATGAGTGAGGGAAAACTGGAGCGTGAGATCGTTAGGCGGATTGGTGCTGCATCTGCAGTGATGCGGGCGTTGTACCGGTCTGTCGTGGTGAAGAGAGAGCTGAGTCAGAAGGCAAAGCTCTCGATTTACCGGTCGATCTACGTTCCTACCCTCCCCTATGGCCATGAGCTTTGGGTAGTGACCGAAAGAACGAGATCGCGAATACAAGCGGCCGAAATGAGATTTCTCTGCAGGGTGGCTGTACTCTCCCTTAGAGATAGGGTGAGAAGCTCGGTCATTCAGGAGGGGCTTGGAGTAGACCCGCTGCTCCTCCGCATTGAAAGGAGCCAGTTGAGGTTGCTCGGGCTTCTGGTCAGGGTGCATCCTGGACGCCTCTCTGGTGAGGTTTTCCAGGCACATCCAACCAGGAGGAGACCTAAAGGTAGACTCAGGACACGCTGGAGGGACTATGTGTCTCACCTGGCCAGGGAACGCCTTGGGATTCCCCCGGAGGAGCTGGTCCAAGCGGCTGGGGTGAGGGAAGTCTGGGCCTCTCACCTTAGGCTACTGCCCCTGCGACCCGACTCCGGATAAGTGGATGAAAATGGATGGATGAATATAACTTAGATCTGTTCTGTTTTGCCATGGCCCCCAGAATGCCTTGAAACGGCCCTGGGTGTGTGAGTTGAGTTTTGAAGGTGATCAGAATCGTATCAAATGTATAAATGTTGCATGTGTAAAACTTACTGTTTTATAAAAGGTGTAGTGGAGATAAATCTACCTACATCTTACTTTCATTTTATTTTATTGTTTTTATGTAACTATTTTCCTGTCCTGTCAGTCTCTCATCTTCCTGCATCTCCTCTAAACTATTTTTCCAGGAGAAGGAGGACTCCTCCTGGTGTGTAGAGCGCCATGTTCTCTCCATTTTCTAGAGTTTTGTTTTAAATGATAAAATAAATGACCCGCACTTGTATAGCGCCTCTCAGAGTAAGGACTCCAAAGCTCTTTACACTACAGTGTATCATTCATCCATTCACACACTGATGGTGATGAGCTACAATGTAGCCACAGCTGCCTTGGGGCGCACTGACAGAGGCGAGGCTGCCGAGCACAGGCGCCACCGGTCCCTCCGACCACCCCCTGTATATTACACGACACTCAGCGCAAAACTCGCCCCGCTCTTGTGGATTCTCGCACGAGTGGAGAATCGGCTCAAAAAAGTGAAAAAGTCGCACAGTGTACGCCCGGCTCAACCGCTGAGCTGAGACTCTGAGGTGTTAGAAGAAGCTGCATTGACAGGAAATTTTGGAAACATTTTTCCCATGTTTATGATTCTTTAGGAAAAGTCAGTCTAACGGCTCGGCAGCACAGAGGAAGAAAACAAAATCAGTTCTTTCTTTTTGCTAAGAAGCAGCAGCTAAACTTGTCTTTTAGGCTCTCCAAGAGAAAACGACTGAAGATGTGTGATTATTGTTCATCTGTTTAAGCTGGTTTCTGCTGGAAATCAGCTATTTGTATCAAAGAAACTCATTTATAGGAACACATAAATAAACTTTAGCCCGTCTTAAGCTGTAAACAACGTTCTGGCGGAGGGAGGTGAAAATATTTGGGAGGACATCTGCCTATCCCTGGAAACAAGAGCAGCTCTTATCAGGAACCCCACGCTTTGGGTCCTCCAGAGTGTAATGTGGAGCGCGCCCAAACCACATTCCTCAGTCCAGATGGCTTTGTTCAGGCTCCATGGAAACCTCACACAAAAATCCACAGACAAGCTGCCATAAGCACCGAGGAGGAGGAGAGGCTCGCTCAGCTGCAGACATGTTTATAAACCTGCTGCTGTTTCTAACCTTACCTGCCATCTTTACATCTCTGCTTCAATGCCGGGGAGCTGGGAGTGAATCTGGGTCTGATCAGATCGGTCATTCCCACTCCTGGCTTCAGCCTCGGCTGTGAGCAGTAAAAGACCCTGTAGGGAGTCCTGCTTCTCCCCACGTCGCCCTTTAAATCTTCAATGTTGCGTTCAACCTGGAGATGAACCGCAGAAGTAGAACGAGCAGCAAAAACAACATCAAAGAATCTGCTTTAAGATGCAACGTCACAGAAAAATGAGACACGTCTGTTATTAGATCTGGTGACTGGGGAGGCCGCTGGAGTCCAGTGAACTCATGGCCATGTTCTTGAAACCAGTTGGAGATGATCTGAGCTTTGTGACATGGTGCATGATGCTGCTGGAAGTAGCATCAGAAGATGGGTCAGCAACAAGACTCTGGTAGGATGTGGTGTTAAAACCAGGTTCAGGTGCTACTGAGTGGTCCAGAACACCACCAGCAGCATCAGCAGACCAGACCTATCTGGTCCCAACAGCTACATCAAAGTAATCTCCATCCTGATACTCCATTTGAACCTCAGCAGGTCTATCTCACTACACCATGCTTCCATCTGAGAGTTGACCAAACGTAGCTAGAGGTGGGCGCTTCTCTGTTCCAGCAGCGCCTACAAACACAGCTAAACGAAGCCTTTAATGGATGTGTTTGCATTTCTCACTAAGGTTATAATCACCGACTGGAAGTGTGCAGACACCAGGACACAGATTACTGCTCAGGTTAAACAAACGGAGCTGATGGGAGATCAGATCACACGAAAACCTCCTGCAACTGCAGACCATCACAAAACCTCTCATTGCGTCTCTTCATGTGTTAAGCTGCAGGCTGCCCAGTCATCACGCTGGAGAACTTTACCAAAATAAAAGCCTCTTTTCAGGAAAATGCCTTTAAAAATCAAACATTATTTCCAACTTCTGCCAAGCGAGTAAAACCTGTTTCCTGTTGATAAATGACCCTGGAGGGAGGAAAAGTAGCAGCTAAAAAGTCAGATAAGTTAAAAAGGACAAACGTCAGAGAAAGACTTCCGACATAAAAAACAGCTTCAGGACAACGTTGGAGGTGAGGAACGGAACCTGATCCGAGAGCAACCGTCTGACAACATCTGCATAAAGGACTTTGACTTTCCTGGTGGTGTGTGTGTCTGTTTCCTTGGTCCAATGCCAGAAAACTAAACACAGCAGTTTCATTAGACTGAGGAAGATGAAGTGAACCTCGGCGAGAAGATCGATATGTAAACATGTCAGACCCTCGCATGTCGGCAGTGAGACATTATGGGATGTTATCTCTCACCCTGGCTGCAGAAGAAGCACAAACAGCAGCTCGACCCGGTCGGGTCAAGTCAGGTCAGGGGCTTTGATAAACCGACTGGTTTGAGCCTGTTCCGTCAGTGACGTCGGGTCAGGAGAGGATGTTCCTGAACGTCAGCGGGTTAACTTTGTAGATCGATATAATCAAGGAAGATGAACTTTTTGTCCTATAAAGTTGTAAGGTCCTTTATGATTCAAGGAGAAGGAACTTTATTCAGAGTGAAAGTGCAGAAAGCCTCGTCTTCCAGCACCTATTATGGCTCCCTTGTTGTGTTGCAAGGTCGTAGATCCGTGCGTTTCTAGTTTGGATGCCAGACAGATGGATGTGTGACGCAGTTTGTGTCTGGAAATTAAAAGTGTAGTATTAAGGAGTGGTTACATATTTATCAACATGATCAATAAGATGTGGTAATTCCTGATTGATCTTTGAATATTTAATCAGAAGATTATAGTTACTTATTCAGGGACCATAAACACACACATTAATTCAGACGGTCAGGTATATCGTTTATAAAAATGAATTTTTTTCTATTTCCCTAAACTAATGATTATACATGACAAGATATGAATAATGAGATGTAATGTAATGGATATGAAGGGATTTACTGTGATGTGTGGAATGATGGAATGTGAGCTAGATGTTTTAGCAAAACCTTTCTTAAGTATCTGAGAGAGTTTGTGGAGACTGGGTTGTAAAATAATTTGGCTGTATGAAACCATCCAGTGCAATCTTTACCAAGTCTACGCACCCTTTCTGTGGAGATTCTCATGCGATCCAGGGGGTCAAGAGGTCGTGATGGACACTACACTGATACCTCTCGGTATCAGGAACCAGTAGATAAGCTAAGATAGGACCCGTCTAGTCTGAGATCTCTCCAGGTCGCGACCAAAAGCTGCTTGTTTGCGTCTAAGGCTGTTTGTTGGCTCGTAGAAGAGCCGTTGTGTCTGATATCAGCCGCAGCGTTGCAGCGAGGCTTTGACTTGAGGTCAAAAGAGAAGACGATTTCAAAAGGCTTTTCCCCCCCATTGGGCCGAGTTGGGAGTCAGCTGGAAACTGAATTAATCGGGATGTGATTCCTGTTTTATTAAAACACATTGTTGATAAATTAGGCAAATCAGAATTTGAGACGTTTGAGGGCTTTACCAAAATATATCTCAAAAGTCACTAAGATACAAAGATGTTAACTCTTTGTGTGAATGAGAATGTTTTAAAACTTATGTGAAGTGAATGTTAAACATTAATAATTATCTTGTTATAATGTGTATGAGTATAGATATTGATTAAAGCACTGATTTTTCAAACATTTGATTACACATCTTGTTCATTCAACACATTTGATTATTTCAACTTATAAGTTGTAAAGTCACGAAGGAACTTTGAGGAGTTTGACCTTTATTCATAGTGAGGAATGCAGGAGTCTCGCATGAGGCCTTGAGCAAAGACGTTATGGCTTCTTTGGCTAGTAACAAGAACTGGGGCAGAACTTTCTGGATTTGGAGGTCAGACAGAGGGTGTGTTTGTGTCTGCAAATGAAAGCTTACTTTCTGGCCAATTTGTTACTGAAAACTTGACCACTGGTACGTTACTTAAGTTTATTTCTGGTCATTTTTTATGTAAAATACCAGCCTTTTGGTACACTACACAGGTCATGGTAATCCAATAGTGTTCAAATGAAGCCAACTGGACTTCTTTGGATTCTTGAAGGTGTTTCTTTTCTCATCCAAGGGCCTTTGGCAATTCTGACTATAAAAGGGGAGAGTCAAGCTTATCTATTGTTATTTAAAGAGCAGAAACTCTCCATAGCAGCTTCAGACCCATCTCTCTCCATCCGTTCATAGCCGTTGCGCTAGAATTTCAGGTGTGGCACAGCACCATGCCTGATACTTTGTAGGGGAAACACTGCCATCTCCTAGGGTTGGGCATCGAGCATCGATTGGAACCGGTTCCAACAGTTCATTTTTCCCAGAATCGTTCAAAGATTTTTATTCCGATTCCTAGTTTCGATTCCTAGAATGCCGACCGGAAGAGGAATCAATGGCCAATCTCCGTGAAAAATAAACTTGATCTGCAAATTGTGATCAACGCTTTTCAGAGCTGATCACACCAGCTGTCTGTGTGCAGCACGAGTCCCCCCCCCCCCCCCACGAAGTTGAGATCATCTCATCAAGTAGGGCCCGTGGTTTGCTAGATCATGTAAAACATGTCATGTCTGAAAGAATCAGAATCGATAGGAACCGGAATCGAAACAAGGAATTGGAATCGGAATCGTTCAAAATCAAACGATGCCCAACCCTGTCTTCAACTGAGTCTAGTGGGCAGACCAGACCCGAGCTAGCTTTCTCTCCTAACTAAATGGTATATGGCCTGTATTTGATAGAGCGCCTTCAAGAGTCCTGAAACCCCCCAAGGCGCTTTACAACACAACCAGTCATTCACCCATTCACACGCTGGTGGGCTGAGCTACGATGTAGCCACAGCTGCCCTGGGGCGCACTGACAGAGGCGAGGCTGTCGAGCACTGGTGCCACCGGTCCCTCTGACCACCACCAGCAGGTAAGGTGGGTTAAGTGTTTTGCCCAAGGACACAAAAGCAGCGACAGACTGAGCGGGGCTCGAACCGGCAACCTTCCGATTACGGGGCGAGCACTTAACTCCTGTGCCATTACCTGAAATTGATGTTTTCTCATAAGCTGTGTGACCTTTTTGACGCGTGTGGAAAAAGCAACTCGGTCACATGGTGGACTTGGTTCTGAGTTAGACTCACCAGTCATGAGCCTGTTAAGACAGCCATGACACAATAGGACACATGGACAATGTCCCGTTATAAAGCCTCAAATGCAAAGTGACAAGTGCACATCTATGTTAGAGTTTTGACTTTCGAAATGGTAAAATCACGTATAAAAAGCAGATGTCATCATCTTTGTGTCGGTTTTATTGTCTTACAGAGAGGAAGTTCGGGAGCACTGTGTCCGCTGGAGGAAAAGGTTTAGCTTTGTGTCCAAAATGAGCGCCAACCCCCACACGGGAGTCCTGGATCCATCCGTCTGCAGAGTGTCAGTCAGGAAGGTAGGAGAAGTTCCCCCCCAAAGTTGGTTTTGTTATTACTCATTAGCCATGTTTCCACTACCAGAACTTCAAGGTAGATTTACGGGAACCTCCTGAAATGCGCCTTTCTCCACCTGACCAGGCTGGCCAAACGGCCGTTTTCAGGAACATTCTGAACACCATGGGGCAGGTACTCCGAACGGCCTGGTGAAGGAGCTGAGCTGAACTCACACTGATTTGTTGTAACTCAGTAGAAAATAAAATCCGTAAATATTGTCCACACAACCGGCATTAGTAAAATTAGAAGAGTTGTATAAGCAGCTATCGCGTTTCATATCCAAGTCCTGACACCGGAAAACATGGCAAAATTCCCCCACAGCTGTTGCTAAACTCCAGACTCTGGGAAAAAAACGCAGAAATTCCCCCACAGATCTAATTAGCGGGTCTTTGTTGTCTCGCGGAGCGTCGTAAAAAACGCCGCTTCATCTGGTCATTGAACGCCACATCTTAGATTACACAGCCACTCTCGTCCTCGGAAGGGACCAACTGATTTACTTCGATACAACAAACGTTTGTGTCTCCGTTAAAACATGTTTGAACATTTCAGAAAACTGATTCAGGATCTGTTTCAGCGGATTGTTGTCGTTAACCTTTGGACTGAATTAAGCAAACAATGTTGAAAAAGTAAGGAAAGGATATGATCATTTTTACAGTCGCGGAGTGAACGGCGCTGTGCGCCTCCGCTCTGATGTTGCTCAAGTTTAATAGTTTTCCTACAGCTTCGCAACTTCTTCACAAGGCAAAAAAGTTAAACGTAGGCAGGGATCGCGTTAACTAGATGTTTCCATATTTGTTTTCTGAGAAAATCTAGAGGCTGTTGGTGCTTTTGACGGACTGGAATTACCCCGACGCGTGCAGGTGTGCAGACATTTCAAACGCACAGAGAACATGGTGGAGGTAACAAAATTAATCCAAAAGATTCCCATCAGAACATCTGAGCATTACCTCAGACCTGGACACCGTGATCAGGCCCTCTAGCAGGGAGCACTACTTGGACTAACTGTCAGATTTTCCTGGAATCGCTCAAATATTTAAATTTAGATTTGAAACGTTAGCTAAGTCCCTCCTTCCTTTTTGTTTAGAGAGGAGAAAAACTGGCCATCCCCACAGCCAGCTGGATATGAAATATCTCTCGATATAACCTTCCTCCCGAAGTGACATTTGGGATTTTCTCACTGTAAAATTCCCACTATATTCCTACATCTGACCGGTTCACGACAGACCGTTGATCGTCTCCTCCATCCGTCCATCTGGTTCTGAGTTGATTGGATCTGTGTCATCAGCATGAGTTACAAGTGCATTCATGTCTTCCTGTTTTCCCTGCAGGAGCTCAAAGGAGGAAAAGCGTACACAAAGGTAAGCAGTGGTCTCTTCCTCTTGGCCTCATATCGATAAACACAGAACGTGTTATAGGTGAGCTTGTGTCACATAAACACCATAACATGTGCTGGCATTTCTCTTCAGCCAGCAGCCTTCCAGCTGGATTTAAACCAGAGCGTTCCCCGGTCGGGAATTCCTTTCTGACCGTAACTGATGAGTCACGCCTCACGAATCTGAGGTCAAACTCCTCATGAACACTAATTTAGTCTGATCTGTGGACGCTGTCGCCCGACAGGAACCACTTCCTCTGTTTTTACCCGTTCTCCATTTAGATTTCCTTGAGTTGATTTTATGCCACTTCCCTCCTTAGAAGTTGGTTTCCTTAAATGCACACCTATATAAACGAAAACTCCTCTGAGGAAAAGGGGAACCTGGAAGATCTTCGGGTTAAAAATAACATCCAGAGTGTGTTTGACACAAAAGGCCATTTCCACCCGGTGAGGAAGCTTCGGGTTAAACGCCCGTAGCCGAGAGTCTTATCCGTGTTGTTTAAGGCTGCTCTGGAATTCAGACACTCCTGACCTGCACTTCAGAGGTGGGGGGAGTTTGGAAAAAGCAGCGTCACATTCCTGGTTCAAATGACCCTGACAGGAGAGAATTTATAGAAACGAAGCATCACCAGTTCTCATGTGGGTCACAATAAATCAGAGTTAAAAGGCGTTTGTAGCCTGGTAAGGCCGACTAAATGAATATATAACTTAGTCTGGCAACGCTCCATCGACGGCTCTCGGTCGTGGGGCGGGTTCTACCGTTGTCTTTCAAACGATCTCCGCATGCTACTGGACAATGAACAACGTGACGTACTCACTGCAACGGATGTGGGAGGAAACGGTCCGCTGTTGAAGCAGACAGAAGTACATCCTTATTCTAAATAAAGATCTTAAACACATCTATCTGCTCCTGATTCTAATAAATCCCAAGTACTAATACTCCAAAACTGATGGAAAAGCTGTTTTAAATGAGCTGTCGCCATCTTGTTCAACTCCGTCGCATCAACCCGCCCACCAAACGAATAGAGCACTGCGATTGGCCCATCATTGTGGACCATTCACAGTACCGTTATCAGTTTGCCTCTGTCAGAGCGCCCCAGGGTAGCTGTAGCTACGTCGTAGCTCACCCACCCATCTCTAAACTTCCGTTTCGTCTCCAAGATCTTGGAAAAGGTTGTGGCTAAACAGCTCACAGCTGCTCTTGATGACATTTATGATTGCTTACAGTCAGGTTTTCACAGAGCTCATTCTACTGTGTAAAGAATGAGTCTTTTACATCTTACTTTATGAACCATAAAATGTGAGATTCCATAGAAATATGAAATATCAATCTGGTGGATCTTTGACTAGTTTAACCAGAAGATCTGAACTTTTTATAGCAGGGATTAAGCGACACTTCGTATTAACTCCAAGGAAAGAGAGAGAGCCAGGTTTAAAATGGTTAAGAAATTTATTTCTACACAATTTAAACAAGACTAACTTTAACACTCTGTGTACCGATGGACTGAGGTTGAGTGAGGCGTGATGAATGATGATGTGTGTGGAATGTTATTCAGAACCAGCGGATCCGGAGAAGCAGTTAGTTCTGAGTGGGAGTCAATGTTTCGCTCTAAACTTTAGTAGGAGATTTATAACACACATGAAACGCCTTCTGTCGGTCTACATACCCAGGGGAAGCCTCCAATCAGATCCAGAATGCTGCGGTCCTCGTGGACCCTCTTTTGTACCGAAGCCGGTAGAAAAGCAGCGGTGCCGACGTGCAGACGCTTTTCAATTCAATTCAAGTTTATTTATATAGCGTCAAATCACGACAAGAGTCGTCTCAAGGCACTTCACATAATAAACATTCCAATTCAGGTCAGTTCATTAAGCCAATCAGAAATAATGTTTCCTATATAAGGAACCCAGCAGGTTGCATCAAGTCACTGACTAGTGTCAGTGACTTTACAGCAATCCTCATACTAAGCAAGCATAAAGCGACAGTGGAGAGGAAAACTCCCTTTTAACAGGAAGAAACCTCCAGAGAATCCTGGCTCAGTATAAGCAGCCATCCTCCACGACTCACTGGGGATGGAGAAGACAGAGCAGACACACACACACACGCACACACACACACACACACACACGCACACACACACACACACACGCACACACACACACACACGCACACACACACACACACACACACACACACACACACACACGCACACACACACACACACACACACGTACTCACACATGCTCAGTATAAGCAGCCATCCTCCACGACTCACTGGAGATGGAGAAGACAGAGCAGACACACACACACGCACACACACACACACACACGCACACACACGTACTCACACATGCTCAGTATAAGCAGCCATCCACCATGACTCACTGGATATCAAGAAGACAGAGCAGGCGCACGCACACACACGCACGCGCACACACACACACACACACACACACACACACACATGGTTGTAAAGCACCTTGGAGGGGGGGGGGGGTCCAGTACTCTAGAAGGCTCTTTATCAAACACAGGCCATTTACCATTTTTACAGGCTATTTGAAACCCCTCTAGAATTCTGCTAGGGGCTGCGGAGGTTCCAGTGGAGCGTTCCTAGACCAAACTTTGCAAAGCAAGAATTTGGTCTGGTTCAGGCTAGGGTGTTTGTGCTTGAGCAGGAAATCTGAGTGTGATCAGGCTTCAAAACTGTGAAATGTTTGGAAATGAGAATTAATATTTAGATGCTGTCCAAAAAGACTCATGTTCAAAGATATATATATATATATATATATATATATATATATAACTGCTATCCTTAAAGGATTTGGTCTGAGATCAAACCTCCAGAGACTTGTTGATGTTTTCTAACCAGTCATTTGAAACAGCCTCCCAGTAGGTGGTCCAATCGCGTCTCTTCTCCATTACCAGAACTCTCCTCTAAAATGGTCCGGAGCGACCTGTTTAAAAGCAGCCATGTGGTTTTTGCACCCTGTCATATTCTAAAAGATGAAAGGGTGAGGCTGCTCTAAATGCTGGGAATCACTGGAGACTCTTTTTCTCCATGTGAGCCTAAAGTAAAAAAGGCCTCCAGAATTAACCCGCTGCTCTTCACCCTCAGCTGGGCTTCACTGACCTCAACATGGCGGAGTTTGCTGGTTCTGGCTCCACCGTCCGCTGTTGTCTGCTGGAAGGTTACGACACCAAAAACACCCGGCAGGACAACTCCATCCTGAAGGTAAGGAGACATATTTATGTGTGTTTGTGTGTTTATGTATTAGCAGAGGCTTTTGTCCAAAGAGACTTACAGGTGATAATGAAGCAGCAGGCTGCCCTTGAGACTAACTACAAACACTGAACCTAGGTGGCAGTGAGGCAGCATGATGAATCCTAGAGGGAAGTGAACATGGAGTGGACAGTAGAGAGGGGGACGGGTGCTGGGAGGGTGCTAGTTTAGAAGATGTTCTCTGAAGAGCACGGTCTTTAGGAGTTTCCTGAAAATCAACAAGGAAGCCGCTGTTCTGGTAGTGCTTGGTAGGTCATTCCACATCTGTGGAACGATACGTGAAGAGCCTGGATTGTCCTGAGCGTGGTGTAGGTACGGCTAGCCGATGATCCATTGCTGACCGGAGCGGCCGGGCCGAGACGTAAGCCTTTGCAAGAGGATTCAGGTAGATGGGAGCCGTACCATCCAGGACTTTGTATGCTAGTGTTAGCTATTTGAATTTGATGCTTGCAGCTAGCGGTAGCCAGTGGAGTTCAATAACCAGAGGGGTGATATGTGCTCTTTTAGGATGATTGAAGACCAGACGTGCTGCTGCATTCTGGACCATTTGAAGAGGTCTGATGGTCCAGGCTGGAAGACCAGTTAGAGGGGCGTTGCAGTAATCGAGGCGGGAGATGACAGTAGATTGCATCAGGAGCTGGGTGGCATGTTGTGTTATCAGAGCGGGAAGGAGCAGAGCAACCTCATCGACCCTTTTCTCTGGTTGGTGTCAGCCAGAGAGGTTTTCTAAAACCTGGGCCAAGACTCTGAAAACAGAGCAGACTCTTTAGTTGGAGGTGTTTTTGGTTTAATGCTTCACCTCTGATGACAACAGGCAGAAGCAGCTGGAACTCTGTAATATCTTAATGTCTGAAGCTGGCCCCTGTTTACCAGTATAGTTAAATCAGAGGGGTCTAGCTATGGCAATTATAAATTCTGTAATTAGGTGTTTTTGAGCTTTGGTGGATATTTCCCTCGGTTAAGAGACAATTCATCTCAGTTTGACCAAATAAATACATCCACACGTTTGTTTTACAAAAGTTAACAGATGATTATTATTAAACATCATCTGTGTGGAAATCTTCTGCAGCACTTTGCTGTTTGCTGAGGAGCTCGAGAGCGCCCCCAACAGACCACCAGCTCTGCTGGAGCTCAGAGCCAACCAACAGTCACGTGCAATTGAACTGGAAGACTTCACTTTAGTTTTTTCCAGCTGCAGCTCAGATGTCGGTGAGCTAACGGGGCATATTCAGGTGTTTTGTTTGGAAAAACGATGCAGAGACGGAGGAAAGCTGCTGTTTCACAGCAATAAAAATAAACAGTGGTTTTGAACGTGACCCTAACTTTTCACTAACAGCGGTTTTTTATTCCTCCCTGAAGGTGATCATCGGGATGACTCTCCTCTCTGGAGATCCGTGTTTTAAAACGTAAGTTCTCCTGAGGGGGGCGAAACAACGTCCCTCCCAAGTTTATCTTTGTTTTATTGATGGACTGGTTTCATCATTGCTGAGCCTTTTGTTGCCACGGTGACTCATTCCTTCCTGAGTCGTATCCCAGCCAAGCTAAACACAACCAGACCAGTTCCAGGCTGATAAATCCTGTTTGTCTTTTTCCTCACAGACCTCCAAGTACAGCAAAGTCCATCTCCGTCCCGGGCCAGGAGCACACCCTGCAGCTGGACTGTAAGGGGGAGGGTACCGCCGAGGGCCCCGGGCCAGCTGGAGGAGTTTCTCTGGGCCGAGCCCCGAAGTCTCGGCCGTCCATCATCAGCTCATGTACGAGTCCAGGTCCGGCAGCTTCGAGTTTAGAGTTCAGAGCAGAAACAGCTGGTTATTTATCATCTTAGTTAATTAAATAATGGTTACCATACTTTCCGAAGTATAAGTCGCACCAGCCATAAAATGTATAATGAAGAAGAAAAAAACATGTATAAGTCACATTTTGGGGGGAAATTTTATTATTTTTCTTACAAAATCTGAGACCAAGCGTTTCACATTGCAAGACAAGTACCGGTAACAATAACAGAATAAACAGGGTGCAGCAGCGCGCCATGGTCTCCAGCAGGTGATGGCGGTGTTTGAAACCCTCCCAGCGGGACAGGGGAGCTAGTT
The DNA here is from genome assembly GCF_043380555.1 of Nothobranchius furzeri. Taxonomy (NCBI): domain Eukaryota; kingdom Metazoa; phylum Chordata; class Actinopteri; order Cyprinodontiformes; family Nothobranchiidae; genus Nothobranchius; species Nothobranchius furzeri. Next base: position 40,114,926 of record NC_091750.1, on the reverse strand, counting down.
CCTGGGCCGGAGCCGGCCCGCAGCAGCGCGTTATACATGATTTGGTATATAAGTCACTTTGGTATATAAGTCACTTTGGTATATAAGTCGCAGGACCAAGCAGGCTACGAAAAGAAGTGTGACTTATAGTCCGAAAAATACAGTATTTATCTTAGATAAGTAAATAATGGTTATCATCTTAGATAATTAAATAATGGTTATTTATCATAATAGTTAATAAAATAATGGTTATTTATGATCTTAGTTAATTAAATAACGTTATTTGTCATAATAGTTGATTAAATAACAATTATTTATCACAATAGTTAATTAAATAACATTATTTGTCATAATAGTTAATTAAATAATGTTATTTATCTTAATAGTTGATTAAATAACGTTATTAATCCTATTAGTTAAATAAATAGCGGTTATTTATCCTGTTAGTAAGATAAATAATGGTTATCACAAAATTGATTAAATAACGGTTTAGGCAAGGCAGCCTTATTTTTATAGCACGTTTCAAACAACGGCTATTAGAGAGAGAACACAGTAAATCACACAAAGAAATGTAGACATGAATTTCAGAGTCAACAAACACATAAAAGGTTAAGTTAAAGGGTGAGCAGCTACAGCGCAGAAGGTGAAGCATAAGAACATTTATGCAAAGGCTGTTGAAAACAGGAAGGTTTTTCATTTTGATGATACAGGATCAAAAACTGTGGTTTGCATTGAAGTCAATGGGACGTTTTTGTCCATAACAGGCACAAGAGGGTGGTAAATTTTAAATCTGCTGCTATACAAAAACTAAAAAAAGCATAAAATGTGATATTTTGCCAGACTCTAGACATGTCCCAGGCTGATTTAAAAAATAAAGAAGATCTTAATGGACGTAAAAACAAAGAGTCTGAGTACCCGGCCCAGAGGGTTACCGGGGTCCCACCCTGGAGCCAGGCCTAGGGTTGGGGCCCATGAGCGAGCGCCTGGTGGCCAGGCCTTCGCCCATGAGGCCCAGCCCGAACCAGATACATGGGCTCATCCAACTGTGGACCCACCACCCGCAGGAGGAACATGAAGGGTCCGGTGCAGTGTGGATCGGGTGGCCTTGGCGGTCCGATCCCCGGACAAGGAAACTGGTTTTTGGGACATGGAACGTCACCTCGCTGTCGGGGAAGGAGCAGGTGCTTGTGGCAGAGGTTGAGCGGTACCGGCTAGATATAGTCAGACTCACCTCGACACATAGCGTTGGCTCTGGAACCCAAGTCCTTGAGAGGGGTTGGACACTCTCCTTTGCTGGAGTTGCCCCGGGTGAGAGGCGGAGGGCTGGGGTTGGCTTTTTGTTAGCCCCAAGACTCTCTGCCTGTGTGTTGGGGTTTACCCCGGGGGACGAGAGGGTAGCTTCCCTGCGCCTTCGGGTTGGGGAACGGGTCCTGACTGTTTGTGCTTATGCGCCAAATATCAGTTCAGATTACCCACCCTTTTTGGAGTCCCTGGGACGAGTGCTAGATAGTGCTCCATCAGGGGGCTCCATTGTCCTGCTGGGGAACTTCAATGCTCACGTGGGCAATGACAGCATGACCTGGAGGGGTGTGATTGGGAGGAACGGCCCGCCTGATCTGAACTCGAGTGGTGTTTCGTTATTGGACTTCTGTGCAAGCCGCAGTTTGGCCATAACGAACACCACGTTCGAACATAAGGATGCCCATCGGTACACTTGGTACCAGGGCAGCCTAGGTCGCAGGTCGATGATAGACTTTGTAGTCGTATCATCTGACCTGCGGCCGTATGTTTTGGACACCCGAGTGAAGAGAGGAGCAGAGCTGTCAACTGATCACCACCTGGTGGTGAGTTGGATCAGATGGCAGGGGAAGATGCCGTGGAGACCTGGCAGACCCAAACACATAGTGAGGGTCTGCTGGGAACGCTTGACAGAAGAACCTGTCAAGACGGTCTTCAACTCCCACCTCTGGCAGAGCTTTGACTGTGTACCGAGAGCAGTGGGAGACATCGACTCCGAGTGGGCCTTGTTCCACTCTGCGATTGTTGAGGCGGCTGTTGCTAGCAATGGTCGCAAGGTGGCCGGTGCCAGTCATGGTGGCAACCCCCGTACCCGCTGGTGGACACCAGAGGTTCAGGCAGCCGTCAGGCTGAAGAAGGAGGCCTACAGGGCGTGGCTGGTCTGTGGATCTCCAGAGGCAGCAGACGGGTACCGGATAGCCGAGGGGGGTGCAGCAGTAGTAGTTGCCGAGTTAAAATCTTGGGCGTGGGAGGAGTTTGGTGAGGCCATGGAGAAAGATTATCGATCAGTGCCAAAGAGGTTCTGGCAAACTGTCCGGCGCCTCAGGAGAGGGAGGCAGCAACTCGCGCACACTGTTTACAGTGGGGATGGGGAGCTGCTGACGTCAACTGGGGCTATAGTCGGGCGGTGTAAGGAATACTTTGAGGAGCTCCTCAATCCCACCTACGCGCATTCCGAGGAGGAGCCAGAGCCGGGAGACCTGGGGATGGACTGTCCAATCTCTGGGGCAGAAGTTGCTGAGGTAGTCAAACAACCACACAGCGGCGGAGCCCCGGGGGCGGATGAGATTCGTCCTGGGCATCTCAAGGCTATAGATGTGGTAGGGCTATCGTGGTTGACACGTCTCTGCAACATTGCGTGGTCACCGGGGGCAGTTCCTGTGGAGTGGCAGACCGGGGTGGTGGTCCCCATCTTTAAGAAGGGTGACCGGAGGATGTGTTGCAACTATAGGGGGATCACACTCCTCAGCCTCCCTGGAAAGGTCTACTCCAAGGTACTGGAGAGGAGGGTCCGATCGATAGTTGAATCTCAGATTGAGGAGGAGCAATGTGGTTTTCGTCCTGGCTGTGGGACTGTGGACCAGCTCTATACCCTTGCAAGGGTGATGGAGGGGGCATGGGAGTTTGTCCAACCAATCCACATGTGTTTTGTAGATTTGGAAAAGGCTTATGACCGTGTCCCCAGGGGCACCCTGTGGGGGACGCTCCAGGAGTATGAGGTGGGTGGCCTTTTGTTAAGGGCCATTCAGTCCCTTTACCGGAAGAGCGTGAGTTTGGTCCGCATAGCCGGTAGTAAGTCGGACTCTGCCAGGGCTGCCCTTTGTCACCGGTTCTGTTCATAACCTTTATGGACAGAATTTCTAGGCGCAGCCGTGGTGTGGAGTGTGTCGAGTTTGGTGGCAGGAGAGTCTCGTCTCTGCTTTTTGCGGATGATGTGGTCCTCCTGGCTTCATCCAGCTCTGATCTTCAGCTCTTGCTGGGTAGGTTAGCGGCCGAGTGTGAAGCGGCTGGGATGAGGATCAGCACCTCCAAATCTGAGACCATGGTTCTCGACCGGGAAAGGTTGGCTTGCCAACTCCGGGTCGGGAGAGAGGTCCTACCTCAAGTGGAGGAGTTTAAGTATCTCGGGGTCTTGTTCACGAGTGAGGGTAGGAGGGATCGGGAGATCGACAGGCGGATTGGTTCGGCGTCTGCAGTGATGCGGACACTGAGCCGATCTGTCGTGGTGAAGAGGGAGCTGAGTCAGAAAGCCAGGCTCTCGATTTACCGGTTGATCTACGTCCCAATCCTCACCTATGGTAATGAGCTTTGGGTATTGACCGAAAGAACGAGATCGCGAATACAAGCGGCCGACATGAGCAAAAAAAGTATTTTTTTTTTAGAAAATAACTCGGTTTTAGTTTATTTATTTATTCATAAATTACATCAATGAATTTGAGAATTCAAACTGGCATTTCAAGGGTTAAAAGCCTTTAAATGATACAATTTTTTTATGGTTGAGCAGGGCTGAAGTTGTCCAACAGATCTATGAAAAAAAAAGCAAAAAATATATTGTTATGTATACACTTTTTTTATCCACCTTTACAAGCGGACATTTTTGTCCTCTAATGACTCTTTTGTATGAAAATTAAAGTGAACCCTGAGGGCTAGAAGGTGCTATATCAAATACAGGCCATTTACCATGTATACTGAAAGGATCCAACATGTATTCTGGCCCCATGCCATTGAGATATTTATTAACTAGTAGAAGTATTTTGAAACTGATCCTGTAGTTTACTGGTAACCAGTGTACGGATCTAAGAACAGGAGTGATGGGCTCGGTTTTCCTGGTTCTTGTTAAGACTCAAGCAGCAGCTTTCTGAACAAGCTGCAGTTGCTTCACAGCTTTTTGGGAAGACAAGTTAGGAGACCATTGCAGTAGTCCAGCCTGCTGGAGATGAACACATGAATGAGTTTCTCTGGGTCTTGTCTGGACATGAGACTTCTGAGTCGTGCTGTTTGATGATAAAACGTTGATCTAGTTCTAGCTTTAATGTAACCAGTGAAGCTCAGGTCAGAATCAGTTATGACACCAAGACTTCTAACCTGGGTCTTTGTCTCCGTTCCTCTGGAGCCGGGCTGAGCAGTAACCTCCATCCTGTCCTTCTGATTCCTAAAGACGATATTATAATATATGTCTCAAACATGAATATTACTCAGTAGATGCAGCATGAAATACCTGAAAGCAGGTGTTTGTTTATGACTGGTTTTATCTATTTAATCATTTAAATAATTTGATCATATACATAAAAAGACTGTTCGGGGTCGTAAGCTTGTTCCTGGTTTAAAACAAAAAAGTGAAAAAGGTGAGAAACTAAAAGTGGATTTAAAGTTTTTCTGACTGGTGATCTGGTTCAAAACCTCTGAAACTCATTCTATAGCTTATAGATTTAGTTCTTCTGTAAAAGGAAACACACAGGTCTGTAACCGTCCTGGCGCCTGCAGGTCTCCTGGAGGAATCGGAGGCCAGTCAGAACCAGTCGGGTCCCGCTGATGCTTTCCAGACGGGACATTCTCGTAATTCCAGCTACGCCAGCCAGCACAGCAAAATCTCAGGTACCAGTCTCTCCACGGTCGTGCGATCCCTGATGACCTTTGGGACCAGGGTTAGTGTTGGAGCTGATTATATGATGTCATTTCCTGTCTGCCGCCATCCTGCAGGCTACAGCACAGAGCACTCCTGCTCTTCCAGCCTGTCGGACCTCACGCATCGCAGGAACACCTCCACAGGAAGCAGCACCTCCGGAGTCCTGTGCTTCACTTCTGATGCACCATTAGAGGGAGACAAGGACGCTGGACGCCCAGAAAGACCCCCTCGTCCTCCACGGCCCGTCCTGCCCCCAAACAGACCCACCAGGTATGGACACGGGCCGGTTTGGCTGCTTCAACTCTTCCTGAGCAAACACACGTCCTGCAGGCAGAGAAATGAAAATGTTGACTTGTTTCAGGAGGAAGCAGGACGCCATGGAGAGCCACCCCTCCTGGGTCAACGACACTCGCATCGACGCCGACGACATCGTGGAGAAAATTGTCCAGAGTCAGAACTTTGCTGACATCAACAACACTGAAGGTAGATGGATGAGACCACGTGGTCAGCGAGCTCAGGAGGGATTTCAACCATCAGAACACCACCTCTTCCACTGAGAAGGATTCATTTTAGATTAGTTTGGTCTTGTTGGAAAGGAAAAAGGGACAGGATGGATCTTTTCTGGGTGGAAAACGTATTTAATGCAGCTGGAGATTAAAGTCTGGCATCACTATTAATCATCCGCTATTAAAAATGTTCATTCATGCTTATTTATGCTGAATCTAATTCATTTGACTATAAAAGTAAACTTTTATAAAGCATATTTTTTCAAAAAGCAACAAAACGTTATTTTAATGCTGTTTAGTCACATGACCAATTCTATTTATTTACTGATGAGCGGCAGGGGGCGCTGTTTGTGTTTCAGACAGTAACCTGCGACTGTTCGTCAGCAGAGACGGAACCACGGCGCTCAGCGGCATCAGGCTGGGAAACAGGTGAGATGACATCACATCCTGTGTCCGTGTCACTTCCTCCCATCTAAATCAGTCTCCCACTTCCTCCGTGATTTACATGCTGCTCTTTAGTTTCCTGCTTTTTAGAGAACTGAGCTTCAGTTTTAGCTCATCTAGACATTCGTACATACCTGCAAACTTATGTTTTCTCTACCCAAAGATGGCGTCCACGTCAATCGTGTGTGTGTGTGTGTGTGGTTTCAGTCACTCTTTATGATGATCAACCCGAGAGGAGAAGGGTCATCTTGTTCACAAGCACCTTGTTGCAGCGTGTCATGTGTTATCAGTTGTGGAGGCACCAATGCCAAAAACGACACTTAGAACGTCTGACTACTGTAGCCTCAACAGCGGCTCTGAGCTCAACATTGGTCTAATCAAACAAAATGAGCAGAAACATGGTTTTCTGTCAAGGATGTTAGCAGCTTTAGCTCCTTTCAGCCCTCATAGATGTGGTTTTCTTCTTGGAGTTTAACATAAACACTGTATTTAACCGTGTTGAAGTGGCCTCTAGGGCTGCAACTAACCATTAATGGGATCATCAATGAATCAGATGGGGCCTTGATTTGATTAATCTGATTAAACGGGAAAATTTTTTATTAAATCAAACTTTATTTATAAATCGCCTATGGTTTTTTGGGTTGGTGTTTTTGTAAATAGGGATGTGACATAGACATAGTAGTTAACAGAGTCAGACAGGACAAGACTTTACACAAAAGAAGAAACCTCACAGCAGACGACATAGCACAACTGATAGCTAACTCCACTTACTTCACATACGACAACGCAATATACAAACAACTGGAAGGCTTCGCCATGGGTAACCCGTTATCAGCCACCCTGTGCAAATTTTTCATGGAGGACCTTGAACAAAAAGCCATAGCCACTGCCCCCCCAAACTGTAAAATAAAACTATGGAAACGCTACGTGGACGACATACTGGAAATCATACCGAAAGGACAAACAGAAACACTAACACAACACAAATAACATTGACGATACAGGCAACATAAAATTCACTTATGAGATAGAAACAGAAGGCAGCATAGCATTTATGGATATGAAAATCACCAGGCAGACCGACGGGACCCTAAACATAAACACATACAGGAAACCAACACACACAGACCAATATCTATTATGGACATCAGAACACCCTACCATACACAAAATGTCAGTAATCAGAACACTATATCACCGAACAAACATAATAACAGAAGAAAGAGACCGTAAACAAGAGGACAAACACATACAACACGCTTTAAAGACCTGCGGATACCCAACATGGGCAATAAACAAAGGAAAACGGCAAACAACAACAGAAAGAAAAGAACAACCTAAGCAAATAACCAGAAATCCAGAAAGACAAGAACCAAAACCAGTGATAACCCTACCATACATCAGAGGCATAAAAGAAAAAATAAGAGCAACAATGAAAAAACACAGCATAAACACACCAACAAAACCATACACAACAGTTAGAAACAGACTAGTACACCCAAAAGACAAAATACCAGCTGGACTTAAATGTGGAGTCGTTTAGGAAATTCCATGCAAACTCTGCAATACAACATACATAGGCGAAACCGGACGCCAACTCAACACACGAACAATAGAACATAGAAAGGAGTGCGAGAAGGAGGCAAGTCAAACACACAAGAGCAGCAAAAGAAGAAGCAGAAAGCACAATAAAGAAGTCAGCCGTAACAGATCACTGCACAAGAGAAAACCATGTAATGGACTGGGACAACACAAGGATCGTAAACACCGAACTACAAAAATACAAAAGATGGATCAAGGAAGCAATAGAGATAAGGAGACGTGGATGTGGGACCATGAACAGGGACGACGGAGTGTACACGTTAGACCGCGCATGGGACTGCATCGTCAAAGAGGGGAGAGCGGGCAGTAGAGGGCGACAATGTCCTCTGCTGCCCACGGATAAACGGAGAAGGAAGTGACGCTCCACCATCAGCGTCAGCCTGAAGAAGCCTGCAGCTGCCGGCGAAACGTAGCGACAAAACAGGTAAACAAAACTGTTTCTGTGTTTTAAAAAGAACGACAACATGGGACCCTCTCTAGTGTGTTAAAGAAATCACTGGTGTCAGACACAGCCTTGCAAGTGTGGCACAGCACCAAATTAAGTTCATGAGCATAGACACATCACTGCTGCTCCATCATATGCTTGTGCAACACATTTCAGTTCTTGCAATCCATTTGATTCTAACACATTTCTATGGTGTCTGCAATGGAAACCGCATCAAAGGACTCAAGGTTGGAAAGCTGAAGAAAACGCTCTTTCACTTTGTCATCAGACCCCACATAACGCACACAAACAGCAAGTTGCTCAACACGACCATCACGAGCTTCATCAGCCATCACTGCAAACAATTTTGAACGTTTCATCGCATTAATGATCCCAGCAGTAACCTTATCAGCACAACACTTGATCATTTCATTTTGTGAACCAGGGTAAAGATAGGTGGAATGAGAGGGTGCACTGTGGTCTTTAAGAAATGGGTCAAATTCCTCCAGGTAAGTCAAGAGCACCAGAAAATTCCCCCAGTTGCTTGAGGAATCTGTTTCATCATGGCCTCGGAAAGGCATTCCCTGTTAAGCTAAAAAGTATATTGTAGCCACAACACGACGAAGGTACTCTCTCCGTTCGGTGATCCGGTCAATGCTGGCCACATTTATTCGGTCAACCACACTGCCATTTGTCAAAGTTACCTTAAAGCCATTCCAGGCAAGCATTGAAACTTTGTGTCCTGCACAACTGTCATGCTCTCTGAAGCTGTCCAGTGCTCTTTTCCAGTTGGAAAAACCAACCATGCTAGTGATGCAGTCTTTTTTTGGTCGCCATGCCTGCTTTCCAAAGACTCTGCAGCTATTGCAGAATGCTGAATTTTGACTGATCGAATACTCCAGCCACTCAAGTCACACCATTTTTTTTTTTGGAATGACCGTCTCTGAAGTCCAAAGTTTGTGAAAGGGTACCCTCTAAATTTTGGTCTCTCTGGGCCTGTTTCCAGGGTTCCTAAATCGGTCACTCTGGCATCTTCTATCTCCACCTCTTTCCAACTTCCTGAGTCATCTGTAATGAAAATAAGACAGGAACAAGTTAGAAAATGATACACACCTGACTCAAAACAATGAAATTCAAAAGTATTTTTTTTAAAAGCTTGTTGTGAAATGTTACTATATAAATAAACTGAAATGAAAAACCATTGTAGCCAGTTCACTTGCTTAATGAGGATGATGGTTCTTCTGGTGGTGATGCAGCCACATCAACTGCTCCTGTGGCCTCTTCAGTCTGTAGGTCATCTCTCACAACCACTAAAAGATCATGACATCAAAATTAATTGTGCGAAGCTGAGAACTAAAAATACAAAAATAAATATCCTTATTGTTGTGTTTCTAACACTAGGTAGCAGCAGAGCATTACATGTATAAATGGAGGTGTAGAGAAAGAGCTGAGTTCTGCAACAAATGTACAAGATGCATGCTGCATGTTTGTTTCTCTTTCTTTGCTAAATTTCCAGATTGATAAAAAAAATACTGCCTGCTACTTTCTACTAACTACAAAACTTAACATTTAAGTAAATAATTGGGCTACATGCATTCAAAATGCATCAAGTGTATTACAAATCTGTTTAATTTGGTTAGCATGCTTCAGAACAAAAAAGGTGAATAACTATTACCAATCTCTATGGTTGATTGGAAGACCTCTGCTGCAGTCTCCTGCTGTAGCTCACCTTTGCGTCTTTCTACAGAAATATTAAACCAAATCAACATGAGCATTAAAGCAACAGAAAACATGCAACACAGATAATGATGCAATACAAGCAAATAGACAAAAACAACAAATCAGCATGTTGTTCTACATCCATTATGGAAACATTTCCCCTTTCTAAAGCTGCAAATTGTATGGCGTTTAAAGCGTGCCACAACCCGTGCACGCGCATTGGGTCCACAGCGCGCGTGTGAACGGGACTCGCGAGCGCAAATATACATGGCAGCGCGCGTGTGAACGGGACTCGCGCGCGTGTGAACGGGACTCGCGAGCGAAAATATACATGGCGAGAGGTCATTTGTGCACTGAGAGGGAGCAAACTGTGTCTGTGAGCGCACAAGGATGTGCACAAGTGACAAACCTGCATGCGCCCGTTGTCAACGAGCACACGGCAGAGGAAAACGTGCGCGCGCGGCAGCCTCTGTGCGCGCGCGGCAGCCTCTCTGCGCGCTCGGTTTCTGACTCCTGCTCGCTCGGCTGTAAGGGCTTTTGGCACTCTGGAGGCGTGGCCTGTGGCAGATCTTGTCTGTCCTCTGATTGGTTAGTTCACCCCGCACTTTACCCTCTATCTATATAAAAAAGTCTGATGTTCCGTAGTTGCTGGCATAGCTCAGCTGGGAGAGCGGGTGACTCTCGCCCCGGAGGATCCAGGTTCGAGTCCGGGCAAGGAGAATGTAGTAGACGTCATGTTAACTTTTCTTAATTTCAGGTATTTTACAGTTGTGACCGTTCAACTGTCATTAAACGTCCGAATGTTTGCTGGGCAGTGTTTTAAAAAGTGCACATAAGCTAGATGGTTTTAACCATATAAAATTACATTTTTTGTGATACTGGAAAAATACATACTGAAATAAAACTACTGATTGAAAACTTTATGACTGTGGTTGTACAATATATGACTCACTAATACACTGCAAACTCCCTTAGAGTGGGGCTTCCAGAGAGAGAGAGAGAGAAAGAGAGAAAGAGAGAGAGAGAGAGAGAGAGAGAGAGAAGTTCTTGCCTCATTAATGAATTGTTTATTTTTTTTCAGTATTTAATTGACAAATTATCCTTTCAAATAATTAATTGATGAGTTACATAATTGTCCATTTAGAATTGTTGAATGGACTAAGTCAAGTTTGGTGCACTTTATATATTTCAAAACATGTTTTTTTTTTTTATTTTAATGATGCATATAAATAATTTAAATGTTAATTTAATGAAATATTTCTATTTTTTCATGACCTCACCCTTGTTTTGACAAAAACGGGACCTTGCTGGATAATATCATGGAGAAACTATTTGTTCACAGTACATGGCTCAGTGAGGATCTGTGTAAAGGAGGAGATACTCAGAAATCTGTCTGCAGATTGTTACAACCAAGACTGGAAGTGGTGGGCTGTAATAAGAAAGGAGACCAAACAGAGGAGGGGGGGTTCAACAACTGATTTATTTAACAAAAGTAAGGATTTACTAAAGCAAGTTAGTGAACAGAAAATGGCCATCTCAAGGTTTTACTCGGATGTCCCTCAGCAGGGTGCAGCACTGTTGAAGGTCATCTGAATGAAAGCTTGATATGCAGTTTCTTTATGAAATGGACAATTATGTAACTCATCAATTAATTATTTGAAAGGATAATTTGTCAATTAAATACTGAAAAAAATAAACAATTCATTAATGAGGCAAGAACTTTTCTCTCTCTCTCTCTCTCTCTCTGGAAGCCCCACTCTAAGGGAGTTTGCAGTGTATTAGTGAGTCATATATTGTACAACCACAGTCATAAAGTTTTCAATCAGTAGTTTTATTTCAGTATGTATTTTTCCAGTATCACAAAAAATGTAATTTTATATGGTTAAAACCATCTAGCTTATGTGCACTTTTTAAAACACTGCCCAGCAAACATTCGGACGTTTAATGACAGTTGAACGGTCACAACTGTAAAATACCTGAAATTAAGAAAAGTTAACATGACGTCTACTACATTCTCCTTGCCCGGACTCGAACCTGGATCCTCCGGGGCGAGAGTCACCCGCTCTCCCAGCTGAGCTATGCCAGCAACTACTGAACATCAGACTTTTTTATATAGATAGAGGGTAAAGTGCGGGGTGAACTAACCAATCAGAGGACAGACAAGATCTGCCACAGGCCACGCCTCCAGAGTGCCAAAAGCCCTTTTACAGCCGAGCGAGCAGGAGTCAGAAACCGAGAGGCTGCCGAGCGCGCACAGAGGCTGCCGCGCGCGCACGTTTTCCTCTGCCGTGTGGTCGTTGACAACGCGCGCACGCAGGTTTGTCACTTGTGCGCTCACAGACACAGGTTGCTCCCTCTCAGTGCACAAATGACCTCTCGCCATGTATATTTTCGCTCGCGAGTCCCGTTCACACGCGCGCTGTGGACCCAATGCGCGTGCACGGGTTGTGGCACGCATTAAACGCGATAAAATTGGGCCTACTGTGGAGTTCTTCAGTATATAAAATTGTTTTGCTATGAAATGTAAAAGTTTTCATTGCTTTGTATTATTCATTAAATTGTTGTTCTAAATTTCTGTAGTCCACATGCTACTGCCTATTAGTGATAGCTAGTTAGCTAGCAACACAACAGCTAAAGAAAACGATGCATGAGTCAGCATTTTCCTTTCTAAATAATTTCATTTGCACTTCTCAACAATAGATTCTTACCAGTGGTTATCTCCTGAAAAAAAGTTTCGACAGTTTTTTTTTTTGGATGTTTTCTATGAGCCATTGATTTCTGTTTGACTCTGAGAAATACTGCTAATCTTATTACAAGGTTTACTCCACTCCAACTGATCTCAGAACAAAGAGCTGGCAAATCACATAGTCACAAGACGCCAAACATTTACATTAAGGTGGCGCCAAACACAACATTTCCATTTTTTTCACAACATCCTTTTACCTGGGCGTATGCATTCCAGTGGTTGCCGCCTCACTCAATATCTCACGCTGAGCACGTCGCGCATGCTCGTGTCCATTCAGAGCAGGCAAGATAGGAGAGTGGAGGGGGGAGTCACCACGGTAACAAGCCCAGCTTGCTGCGAGTTAGGGTTAGATGAGCGAGACTGTGACTGATGAGTGAAAAACTTATGAATAAACATTCAGGGCTCGATTGAAAGTAGATCAAGTACAGGCCTTTTAGCATATATACTGGAAGGATCCAACATGTACTTTGGCCCCATACCAAAGCTCTTGTCCTACGCTAACGTGATATCTGCTGACCAAACTGGTTTTTATCTCAGGATGTCACTCATTTGCAAATGTTCGTCGGCTCCTAAATGTTAGTCTACTCTATTGCGTCCAGTGAGGTGCCTGAGGTGGTTATCGCGCTGGATGTAGAGAAAGCATTTGATAGGGTACAGTGGGGCTATTTACTTGGGTTTGGCCCTAACCTTATGTAGGGGATACGACTTTTATACACCTCACCCAAACCCTCCTTAATCATAAATGCTAAGCATTCACAATGTTTTCAGTTGACAAGGAATACCTGACAGTGTTGTCCTATTAGTCCATTGTTATTTGCCTTGGCCCTAGAGCCCCTGTCCATTACACTCCAAACCTTGCCATCAGTTACAGGGATTCATAGGGGGAATAGCGACCATAGAGTATCCACTTATGCAGACAAGTTGTTGTTAATGTATTTATCTAACCCTGTTTCATGTATGCTCCATTTTATCCACACCCTATGAAACTTTGGCTCCTTCTCTGGGTACAAATAGAACCTCAGTAAAAGTTGATGCTATCCAGTTAACAACAAGGCTCTTCAAATACAGAACAGTGCTATACCTTTCAAAATGGCTAGAAACAGCTTCAAATATCTAGGTATAAATATTACAAGAGATGTGCACAATCTTTACAAAGACAAATGTTGTCTGCTGTTTTCATCTATCCATCCATTCTCATCTGCTTATCTGGGGTCGGGTCGTGGGGGCAGTAGCCTAAGTCGAAAAGCCCAGACTTCCCTCTCCTCAGCCACCTGTGCCAGCTGTTTCGGGGAAATCCCAAGGCGTTTCCTGGCCAGGTGAGAGACATGGTCCCTCCAGCGTGTCCTGGGTCTTACTTTAGGCCTCCTCCCGGTTTGATATGCCCGCAAAACCTCACCAGGGAGGCGTCTAGGAGGCATCCTGACCAGATGCCCGAGCCACCTCAACTGGCTCCTCTTGATGTGGAGGAGCAGCAGGTCTACTCCGAGCCCCTCCCAGATAACCGAGCTTCTCTATCACTATCTCTAAAGCCCCCTTCAGACAGGCCATGAAAAATGGAAATGTTCTGGACTCTGTCCATAAGACCTTTGTGTCTGAATACAAACATCCGGATAACGTGTTCCGGAATTTAACCGGACGAAGCCCCTAGTAACAGGTCCGGACTTGTTACGGACAAGGTGGCTGCTTCAGACTGGTGAGGTAGAGTTCCGGACAAGGGGGAGGGGGAGGGGGAGGAGGAGGGGACCAGGGGACGCTGTGCGCACCTAGATAGCCCGCTACTGTAGCATGCGGCGAACCACGGCAGCTCGCCTCCTACGGTACCGTCTAGACGCGCGACGGAGCGTTTCACACCGCTTCGGTGATTCCTTTAACCATTGAGCTTCAACATCCAGGTCTCTTATGCGTCTTCGTGTGCGCAGAATTATGCTTAAGCGCCTCGTGATTTTTATCTTGAGGCTCTATAGAAATGATATTTTCTTCTTCTTCTTCTTCTTCTTAACATGAGTCCGATTCCCCCCCACCCCCCGCCGCCGTCGTCAGACATCTGGAACTTTTCCCTGCTGTGTGAACGCAGCCGAAAGGACAAGTTCCGGTACAAAAGTGGTGTGTCTGAAAACACAGTTCCGGTTAAAAACCGGATTGAATTGTCCACAAATGTTCCAGAATGTCTATCTGAAAAGGGCTTAAGAGAGAGCCCAGACACCCTGTGTCTCATTTCGGCCGCTTGTATCCGTTATCTCATTCTTTCGGTCACTACCCAAAGCTCGTGACCATAGGTGAGGGTAGGAACGTAGATCGACCGGTAAATCGAGAGCTTTGCCTTCTGACTCAGCTCTCACTTCACTGTGACAGACCGGTACAACGCCCGCACCACAGCAGATGCAGCACCAATCCGCCTAACAATCTCACGCTCCAGTTTTCCCTCACTCGTGAACAAGAACCCGAGATACTTAAACTCCTCCACTTGGGGCAGGACCTCATCCTTGACCCGGAGAAGGCATTCTACCCTTTTCCGAGTCAAGACCATGGTCCCAGATTCAGAGGAGCCTATCCTCATCACAGCTGCTTCACACTCGGCTGCAAACCGCTCCAGCGAAAGCTGAAGATCACGTTCTGATGAAGCCAACAGGACCACATCATGTACAAAAAGCAGAGACCTGATCCTCAGGCCACCAAAACGGATCCCCTCAACACCTTGGCAGCTCCTAGAAATCCTGTCCATAAAGGTTATGAACAGAATCGGTGACAAAGGGCTTACTTGGCGTAGTCCAACTATCAACAGGAAATGAGCCTGACTTACTGCCGACAATGTGGACCAAGCTCTGACACCGGTCATACAGGGATCTAACAGCCCGTATCAGAGGGCCTGGTACCCCATACTCCTGGAGTACCCCCCACAGGGTCCCCCGAGGGACGCGGTCAATTGACCTTCTCCAAATCCACAAACACATGTAGATTGGTTGGGCGAACTCCCGCGCACTCTCCAGGACCCCCTAAGGGTATAGAGCTGGTCCAGTGTTCCACGGCCAGGACCAAAACCACATTGTTCCTCCTGAATCTGAGTTTCAACAATCCGCCGGACCCTCCTCTCCAGAACCCTGAATAGACCTTACCAGGGAGGCTCAGGAATGTGATCCACCTGTTGTTGGAACACATCCTGCGGTCCTCCTTTTAAATAAGGGTGTAGGTGTGGTGGCTGGTAAGGGTCACCATGGCCACGGTAACCCACCAACATAATATTTTCAAAAAACAAAATGCAAATCATTATTGTTAACATTCTTACCGGAGTTTACCACTACACCGGTCACCATGACAACCCTACATGAACATTGTTCTCTGTGTTGTCCTTGTTCAACTTAACCCGCCCTGCCTGCTGGTGGTGGTCAGAGGAACCGGTGGTGCCTGTTTTCAGCAGCCTCGCCTCTGTCAATGCACCCCAGGGTAGCTGTGGCTACATCTTAGCTCATCCCCGTTAATGTGTGAATGGATGACTGAAGTGTTGTAAGGTGCCTTGGGGGGTTGTAGAACCCTAAGAAGGCGCTATACAAATACAGATGTTTACCATTAGAAGATTAAAAATGAGAAAATTATTTGGAAATGAGATCGACTTTCTGAATCTTTTTATGGCGAAGGCAAAAGATCAGATTCACTGTTTGTTGTCTGCCTCAAGGGCTACCTGCTGGCTTGGTCATCACCAGTAAGTCGCTGTGGACAAAAGCATCTGCTGAATACATGAACAGCTGAATTTCAGCATCACAATAAAAACCTGGGTGACTGGAATATTGTTGTGTGTGTTTCAGAGTCTCCGCTGCCGCTGGCTACGAGCCGGTGGTGATCGAGAGCCACTAACCAGACCTGTGGATCCTCGTCAGCCTCGCTGGTTTTACTGGAACTTCAGCTGGTCTGAAGCCATGAGAGGAAAAGCCTTCAGTCCGTTTGCACTTTACGTGAAGTCGGTCTCCGTGTCCATTCAGTCCAGTGCACAAAATCCTCGTCTGCAGTTCTGAGACTCCAGAATCATCCGTTTATCTCCAGTTTTCCTCCTGGTCTGCAGCTCCGTGTTGTTCAGGAAGTCCAGACTGTCGTCATTTCTCTGCTATTTGAACTCATCATACTGTAATTTCATATTTTTCTTGATAAACACGACGGATTTGATCATTTTTTAGTAAAAATAAGGAGTTTAGTTTCTTATTTCTTGTTATGAAAACTCAAAACGGTCGACATAATGAACAACATTGTTCAGATTCAGTCTTTGGTTCTCTGACTGTTAACCTTCTGAGGTCACTTATCTAAATAAATAAAGGAGGGAATCAGATGAAACATTAAAACAAAGGAGCTGTTGGGTCTAAACGGATGATTCTTGCTGAACTGAGCTCTTGTTTTAGATTTATCCTTCACTTGTTTCAGTTTGCCCTCCAGCTGCTGAAATCGGATCCGTTTCTCCAGAATCCTGCTGGTCTGGATTCAGTAATCATGTCAAAGTTCCTCTGAGGCCCAAAATGGGAACAGACACTATAAAAACCAGAATGGACTCAATCCGCCGTAGATCGGGGGTTGAGCAGAACCACTATGTGCCAGCATTGTTTCTCTTGAATGATCCTAAAGCGCCATGAAACCTCTGAGTGCTTCTGCTGGGGAATAGAGAAGTGTTAAGTTTTTTATTAACCTGTGAAGCTGATAGAAATCTGCTCACACGTGAATAAGTACTGAGCTGCTGCTGCGGCATTGTTCATTAGCCCAACTCAGCTGAGAAACCAGAACAAGCTGTAGGGTTTGTTGTGGTCCGTCTGCAGAGAGAGGGTTTACGGGCCTCGGTCGTCCCTGGTGGAGCGACTTTCTCTCTGGTTACAGAAACAAACACATAAAAGTGGAGGATGAGCAGCTGGCTGGTCTCCTTTACCTGCTAGTTTTCTGACTATAATCTACCGGAGAAGAGCATCAAAGCCCTGGAAGTTGAACAGTTCTGGTGTTTTCATTTGACCTTATTTTATCTGAACTGTAAGGTTGTAGTTCAACAAGACTTTGAAGCAACAGACGAAACCAGAAAGCAGCACTTTTTAAAAATCAGATACAAATGACTGAAGATGGGATTTAATATCTTTCTCATGATGAATGTTTGGTTCTACATATTTTTGCTGTCTCCTTCGTTTCCTGTCTCCATCCTGTTGCAGCTAAATGTTTATTTTTCACTCTTCACAAATGGGGATAAACCACTGAACTTGGTTTTCTTTTAAAGCATTTATTTAAATATTTTAAGCTCTTTTGCCTGGAGGTTGTTATAAGCTATGCACACGTGTCACCTCCTAGAGCTTGTGTTTGTTTGTTTTAGTGATTCTAACAGGATTTTATCACAGCAACACTAGAATTACTGAAATGTATACAAGGTGGAGCTGGGACCGAGGATCCAGTCTTCTAGTTAAAATGTTTTGTTTGGCACTGACTTCTAACAATAAAAAGGTTAACCTGAGTTTTTCTGCCTTGTGTTTTGACTCGCGTTGTTTAATAGAGTCTCACCACGCTGCGGTAGGAAGATTAAACGAGGAGGCACGGATAGTCAGAACAGAGACGCCCCCGACACCAACAGTAAAAATAAATAAATACTAAATAAAATCCATTGTAACTGGTGATGCGTGAGCCGCACAAGCGCATCTCATCTGGAGTTTTCCCGTCTTGTGTAGACTTCCAGACGGCTCTTCCTCGCTTGTACGATCCGAGCCCATACGGAGTAAGCCCAATGGGTCGTATCGGACTTGGGTCAATTAAAGGTGCTGTAACGAATCTGCAAACAAAACCGGCTAGCTAGCTTACACATAGGAAGCCTACGTTAAGCCCATCTACTTCGGGACCATGGGTCCCCGGACAAACAGGGATAAAAACGCTATTTTCTAATTTCGCTTATGTGCCATGGATTTCACATATGATATGCAGTAATCCAAGAATGTTCAAATGAAAACAACTGGACTGTTTTGGTTTCCATTCTCATCTGAGGAGCTTTGTCTATTCTAACTTGAATATGGGAGAAAGGGACACATCTTTGAAGATGGCAAAGTCCAAATTCTGGACAGAGAAGATGGATGGTTTGAGAGAGGAGTAAAAGAAGCCATCTATGTCAAACGTGAAAGCCCCAGCCCCAGGGGGACTAAGACTTCACCTTTCCAGTATCATGGCAGTCCAGCTGAAGTCCAGTTGCCTTCATTTGAACCATTCTGGATTACCATGACCTGGATGACTGAGAACCTTCACCAACACAGAGCAACTGCAGCGCCTTGCTCCAAAATCTGCGTCCGCTTTGATCTCACGAGGTTATCGTCGCCTACGTAGGCATGCAGTCAGATCAAGTCGGAGTTAAGTCATACGCAAGTCTAAGTGGCATGCACTACATGAGAGTAGTACATTTATTTGTTATTTGCCTAAAGCTAGCCCAGTCACAGGGGAGATGAACTTTTCTGGCTTTGGCCCGTGCCGCATTACGCTGATAGATAATATTTGACAGTTCCTTTGTGTTTGAAATGTGCCGTACAAATAAAGCTGCATAGCCTAGCCTAAGTGCTGTGTACATTCTGCATTTCAGTGTAATTAAAAAATGTTCTCTCACACTTACCACAACTGAATCGTCTTGTAATGTATTTCCTGTTCCTTTTTGGGGTACAGCCATCTTTACCATAGACCTACTCTATAACTGATGCAAGTGGGCTGGATCCCTCTCCAATACAAAGAATAGGAGAGCCTTTGGGTGCAGGGGTTTGTGACAGAAACCTGGGTGACTTTCAGCTCAGTTCAGGGTTTTCACCCAGAACTGGAAGCTCTCCATAGTTTGCAGTTCTTTTTATTTATTAGTTTTTTTAGATCACCGTCCTTGTTTGTTGTAGAGTAGCTGAGTACACCTTGTGGAGTTTTATATTATGGAGAACTGGAAAATAATGGAATGTGGTGTCTGAGACTTGCGAACACTCTCCAGCAGAGTCAGCTCAGTGTGACATGAGGACACAGGATTACAACAACTGAGTGGATTTTTATTTACTATACTATAGATCATTAGAACCATAAACCAGCGATGGTATGACCGAATTTACACTTATGACTTCATGAAATGAGCTTTATTTTGCTTTTCATACATTGGCTTATTGTCATTGGGCAGAAAACGTGGATTCAATGTTTAGTTTAGCAGTTTGAGCCTGTTTCCATAAAGTATATGTGCAGTTTGCATATGTTGGTGAATATTAAACACGAGTCTGGCAGGTTCAGTTCGTATCACGCATAAGAATGGTGCTTTGGCGTTCCCTAGTGGTGATATGTGGTTAGTGCCTGTGAAAAACTCTTTATATAGCAATCCTCAAGATAAAAATCACGATTCAGAAGAACCAAAATTAAAAAAATAAACTAAGAAAAGAATCAAAAGATGCATCAGCCACCACTGGGTTTTTTCTGTTTTCCATCAGAAGCTAACGCAGGATATGGGTGTAGGAGACCATTTTCATGTTCAGTCTCTCAGAGTGACCCATTATAATCAAACATTATCATTAAAAATGTTTTCTCAGGGAACTTGGTCTTTAATCATTGTAAGCTGCATTATTTTTTAAATAATTATTGATGGACCAATACAAAGCAAAGTTCAGATTTCAAGCACTTCCTGAACTTGCTGACATACACCACTTTAAAGTCTGTTAGTCAACATATTCTGATGTTGGAAGGCAGGAATTTTAAATGCTGTGGTTTCCTTTGTTGGCCTTCACTGGTGGATGCTACCCAACGCTGAAAATTGCCAGTAACAGGATGCAAAGTTGGCTTTTTTGGTGGCAGAGCGGCCTCTGAGGAAGTGTCTGCATGTAGATAAGCTGCGTTTCACTTCTCAGCCGATGACTTTGGCTGCACTTTTGCTTTTGCTAAAACAAAACCTTCAGAGTAAAGTTTCATCTGTTCTTAAAAACGGAGGAGAAACAAAACCGTTTAGAGTTCAGCAGGATCCGAATGTTTGAGATCATTTCCATTTATGCACCCCACCTTGTGTTCATGGTGGTCTCCTTAAACAACAAAGCTGCAGAAGTAAGCACAGGCAATTAATTACAATGCTTTTTAAAATAATAATAGTATTTATACCCACACAAACACACACTAGGACCAGTTCACAGAGTTCGCCCTCCCCATAAACCTATAACATCTATAACCTATATCTATAGCATATGACATCTGTAACCTATGACGTCTATAACCTGTAATATCTATAACCTGTAATATCGATAACCTATAACATCTATAACCTGTAAACCTATTACCTATAACATCTATAACCTATAACCTGTAATATCTCTAACCTATGACGTCTATAACCTATGACATCTATAACCTATAACCATCTATAACCTGTGATATCTGTAACCTATGACTTCTATAACCTATGACATCTATAAACTGTAATATCTATAACATATGGCATCTGTAACCTATGACATCTGACATGTTTAGCCGCATGCTGTCCTTCAACCGCTGGTTGTCTAGGTGGTGTCCTGAAAACAACGTGGGCTACATTGATAAGTGGAAAACTTTTTGGGGAAAACCTGGTCTGATGCAAAGGGACAGCATCATCCATATTTGGATGGTGCAGCTCTTCTTTCTAGGAACATGGCCAGTTTTATTAGTCCTCCATGACAACCCAGGGTCCAGACCAGGAAGCAGAGTCATAGTTTAACACACCCCTCTGCAGCTTCAGTACTGTTACCCACCCACAACCCCACTGAGACAGTGTCCTGCCCACGGCCAAAATCACACAGATTAAATATCAGGCTTAATAAAGCAAATCATGGAAATCTCATAATCTTTGGACCAGAAATCCAGAAAGGGAAATTGCTTAGTCAATCACCTGACCTGAATGGCATTAAATTAGTCCGAGAACAAAGTAAGGAACCTTGGTGTTATTTTTGACCAGGACATGTCATTCAAATCCCAGGTTAATCAGGTTTGTAGGATTTCCTTTTTCCACCTTCGGAATATTGCTAAGATTAGAATCATCCTTTCCAGGAGTGAGGAGTGCTGAAAAACTAGTTCATGCATTTATTACATCAAGACTGGATTACTGTAAGTCATTGCTCTCAGGAAGTCCACAGAATGTAGTTAAAAGTCTTCAGCTTGTCCAAAATGCTGCAGCTAGAGTTCTGATGAGAATTAAGAAGAGAGATCATATCTCTCCTGTCTTAGCTTCCCTACATTGGCTACCTGTTAAATTCAGAATAGATTTTAAGATCCTCCTTCTCACATATAAAGCTCTTAATAATCAAGCTCCATCATACATCAGTGATCAGATTGTTCCATACGTTCCTAACCGAGCACTTTGCTCTCAGACTGCAGGTTTACTGGTGGTTCCCAGAATATCTAAAATTAGGATGGGAGGCAGATCTTTTAGTTATCAGGCTCCTCTCCTGTGGAACCAGCTCCCAGCTTTAGTCCGTGAGGCAGACACCTTGTCTACTTTTAAGAATAGGCTCAAAACCTTTTTATTTGATAGGGCCTACAGAGATGGTTAAAATCTGATGTTAGCCTAGATCTGGACAAGTGGGGGAGTAGAAGGAGGTGGAGTGTACAGTCAGTAAAGACGGCTCTCCCTTGCCCTGCCTCCAACATGCCTCCATCCAAGGCTAGGTTATCCAGAGTTATCTCTGTAGTTATGCTGCTATAGGCTTAGACTGCTGGAGGATACACTGACCACTTAACACACTTTACTACTTTCTTCTACAATCTGCTCTTTAACTGTATTATTTCCTGCTACTTCAGCTATTAACTTTATTTTCTCTCTAAGTGTTTTTCTCCCCAGAAGAAGCTGCAATGATGTTCTGCTGAACTGTGGTGGCCTCACAGAGGGGGCTATCATCTAGCACACTGCTGCTAACCACTTAAACTTTCTCCCTCTCCTGATAATAACTTTTTGTTCCCTAAACGTTGGATGTGCTACTGCTAGTTTACCCGTTTAACAATAGATTCACTAGGATAAATACAATAAAGTTTATTTATCTCTCGCCAAATAGAATATTTACTAAGCAATCACGGTGTAACCATGGACACATTGCTTGGTATGTGTGTGTGTGTGTGCGCGTGTGTGTGCGCGTGCGCGCGTGTGTGCGTGCGCGCTCTGTCTTCTTGATCCCCAGTGAGTCGTGGAGGATGGCTGCTTATACTGAACCAGGATCCTCTGGAGGTTTCTTTGTAAAGGGAGTTTTCCTCTCCACTGTCGCTGCATGCTTGCTTAGTAAAAGGATTGCTGTAAAGACTCTGACACTAGTCAGTGACTCGATGCAACCTGCTGGGTTCCTTATATAGGAAACTTTGTTCTGATTGGCTCAAAGAATTGACCTGTATTGGAATGTTTATTATGTGAAGTGCCTTGAGACGACGCTTGTCGTGATTTGGCGCTATATAAATAAACTTGAATTGAATTGAGTAATAACCTATGACATCCATAACCCGTAATATCTATAATCTATTACAACTATAACCTGTAATATTTATAATCTATAACATCTATAACCTGTAATATCTATAACCTATGACATCCATAACCCGTAATATCTATAATCTATTACAACTATAACCTGTAATATTTATAATCTATAACATCTATAACCTGTAATATCTATAACCTATGACATCTATAACCTGTAATATCTATAACCTATGACATCTATAACCTGTAATATCTATAACCTATGACATCTATAACCTGTAATATCTATAACCTATGACATGTTTATGTATTTAGCAGACGCTTTTGTCCAAAGCGACTTACAAGTGATAATCGGCATGTTGCCCTTGAGTCTAACAACAACAATAACTACAACAACTTGACATCAGTCATGGAGAGGAGGGAACAAGGAGTGGACAGTAGAGAGGGGGACGGGTGCAGGGAGGGTGCTAGTTTAGAAGACACTCTCTGAAGAGCAGGGTCTTCAGGAGTTTCTTGAAAATCGAAAAGGAAGCCTCAACCTGTAATATCTTTAACCTATGGCATCTGTAACCTATGACAACTATAACCTGTAATATATATAACCTATGACATCTATAACCTGTAATATCTATAACCTATGACATCTATAACCTAAGACAACTGTAGCCTATGACATCTATAACCTATAACATCTATAACCTGTAATATATATAACCTATGACATCTATAACCTGTAATATCTTTTACCTATGACATCTATAACCTATGACAACTGTAACCTGTAATATATATAACCTATGACATCTATAACCTGTAATATCTTTTACCTATGACATCTATAACCTGTAATATCTATAACCTATGACATCTATAACCTGTAATATCTTTTACCTATGACATCTATAACCTGTAATATATATAACCTATGACATCTATAACCTGTAATATCTTTTACCTATGACATCTATAACCTGTAATATCTATAACCTATGACATCTATAACCTGTAATATCTTTTACCTATGACATCTATAACCTGTAATATATATAACCTATGACATCTATAACCTGTAATATCTATAACCTATGACATCTATAACCTATGACAACTGTAGCCTATGACATCTATAACCTATAACATCTATAACCTGTAATATATATAACCTATGACATCTATAACCTGTAATATCTTTTACCTATGACATCTATAACCTATGACAACTGTAACCTGTAATATATATAACCTATGACATCTATAGCCTGTAATATATTTTACCTATGACATCTATAACCTGTAATATCTTTAACCTATGACATCTGTAACCAATGACAACTATAACCTGTAATATATATAACCTATGACATCTATAACCTGTAATATCTATAACCTATGACATCTATAACCTATGACAACTGTTGCCTATGACATCTATAACCTATAACATCTATAACCTGTATTATATATAACCTATGACATCTATAACCTGTAATATCTTTTACCTATGACATCTATAACCTATGACAACTGTAGCCTATGACATCTATAACCTATAAAATCTATAACCTGTAATATATATAACCTATGACATCTATAACCTGTAATATCTATAACCTATGACATCTATAACCTATGACAACTGTAACCTATGACATCTATAACCTATAACATCTATAACCTGTAATATATATAACCTATGACATCTATAACCTGTAATATCTTTAACCTACTGTATAACATCTATAACCTGTAATATATAAAGAACCTATGACATCTGTAACCTATGACATGTTTATGTTTATGTATTTAGCAGATGCTTTTGTCCAAAACGACTTACAAGTGATAATCGGCATGCTGCCATTGAGGCTAACAACAACAACAACTTGACATCAGTCATGGAGAGGAGGGAACAAGGAGTGGACAGTAGAGAGGGGGACGGGTGCAGGGAGGGTGTTAGTTTAGAAGACGCTCTCTGAAGAGCAGGGTCTTCAGGAGTTTCTTGAAAATCGAAAAGGAAGCCTCAACCTGTAATATCTTTAACCTATGACATCTGTAACCTATGACATCTATAACCTATGACATCTATAACCTGTAATATCTATAACCTATGACATCTATAACCTATGACATCTATAACCTATGACATCTATAACCTGTAATATCTATAACCTGTAATATCTATAACCTATGACATCTGTAACCTATGACATCTGTAACCTATGACATCTATAACCTGTGACATCTGTAACCTATAACATCTATAACAGCACACTATAGGCACAAATGAAATCTGGACACAATCACCAAAGGCACAACATTTGTTTTAGGTCAGACAATGACAACAAATAAAGAAAAATGTAACATTTACAAAAGCTTCACCTCTGAAGGGAAGTTAGTGAATGGGTGAATGACTGATTGTTTTGTAAAGCACCTTGGGTGGTTCCAGGACTCTAGAAGGTGCTATATCAAATACAGGCCCTTTACCATTTAGAACTGCCAAGGAGCTTTACAACAAATCCAGTCATTCACACACTAGTGGTGATAAGCATCGACGTAGCCACAGCTGCCCAGAGGCGCACTGACAGAGCCCAGGCTACCGAGCTACCGAGCCCAGGCGCCATTGGTCCATCCAACCACCACCAGCGGGCAAGGTGGGTTAAGTGTCTTGCTCAAGGACACGACAGCGACAAACTGAGCGGGGCTCAAACCTGCAACCTTCTGCTTATGGGTTGGATCCTTAACTCCTGTGCCACCTTCAGCTTGCTTTATGAAAACAAACCAGATCATTGATCAGTTTGTAAAGTTGGTGTTTGTCCTTCCTCCAGACTCATGCAACAGCTGATGGGTGGGTTTTTGGCTCTTTCCTCTCGAGTTTCTGCGTCTGACATGCAGAATAAAGTATTTTTCTTGTCTCACGATGACAGTTTACTGTTTGGTTGATGAAGCTGAAGTCCTACCAGCTCTGATTTTAAAGTCAAAGCCTTTTTATCACTTCATCTCCATTTGTTAACATCAGTAATTACATTTATGTTGTTTAGTGATGCTGAACCAGCTGTCTTTGATCATGTTTGTTTCTGATCACACTTTGAGTTGATATTGTTTATTTTGTGAATATCTGTCTAATATTGATAATAATAAAGCTTAAGCTTCTTCCTGCTCCTTTTTGAACATTACTTGTAGTGTTTCTTTTTTTGTTTTTTATTTGTTTTGTTTTTCTCTGTCTATTTTCTTTTTATGTACTTTTTAAAATATGTTCAAAATAAAGATTCAATCAATAAACTTAGTTTCTTGCTGCTGCATCATATCAGTTGCTGGATCTTGTGTTTCAGCATTCTATCAGAATTTCACATCTTTTCTGTGAAATGTCACAAACCACTGCATTTGACTCAGTAGGTGTGAAGTTTTGTTTTCACACAAACGCACATAAAGATGAGAATGACTCAGAAAAAATATTTGCTGCCAACTGCAGCATTTTCTTTGGCATCCTCTGTGCTAATGTGTACACTGTAAAGAAAACAGATGGATTTATGAGAATTTCACAGCTTTTCTGTGAAACATCAGAAACTTTACTGTTATTGACTCAGAAGTTTTGTTTTCAATACATATAAATGAAAACTTAAATTCCCATCCCACCCCCTGTGGGTGCTCTCATCCTTCCAAGCTCGGGTCCTCTACCAGAGGCCTGGGAGCTTGAGGGTTCTGCAGTGCCGTGCACAGACAGGACAAAGAGCCTTGGGATGAGGAGGGAGGGAGGGAGAGGAGAAAAAAGCATCTGTACTCTCCAAGAGCCGGAAGAAGTTTTTATCCAGAATGACTATAGATGTGATGTGTTTTATTTTTGGTGTGTTTTTTTGTGCTTCTTTAATTTTAACTGTGCAGCACTTTGGTCGACAGTGTTGTGTAGAAAGTCCCATAGAGCACATCATCTGTTGTCCTTGATGTACTTATGGATCTTGGATGTTGCATTCTGGCTCACTAGTCCTCAGCCTCCTTCCTTACGGCTAGTGCACAGTCTCAGGGTGCTGGATTTGGGATGAACCCTCCGTGCATGGCTGGGAGCTGCTGTGTCTTAACATCTGCGGTCTGTATGTCTTCCTTTGGCCAGATTATTCAGTACGTTTACATGCAGCCAGTAACCCTTTTAAAACCCGAATATTCACAATAACCCGGTTCCGCAGGTCCTTGTAAACACCGCCAAAAACCCGGTTACTACACCTGGGGTAACCCTTTTCTAACCCGAATGTTTGGTCGTGTAAACGCATATCGAGATATCCCCATCAAAGCGCGTGTTCTGCGCATGCTCTGTTCGCAAGGAATCTTGGTCTTTTGAGTAGCGATACGTCTTGTATGCGCCAGAACACGGGAAGTAAACGACAAGTTGGGAGCAAAATGGCGAGTCGCGGCACAGCACCACACTTTTGGAGTGACGAAGACACTAAAGCACAAACAAACGCGGACGCTATCTCTTCCGAACTGGGAAACATGTTGTTTTCACGGATACCAGAACAAGAAGAACCAGAAATGAGGCATATTGCGTCTGGACGTAGTCCATACGTCTTGACGCTACCCCAACGTCCGCATTTAAATCGGGTTATGCAAGTTAGGGGTAACTCTTTCTATTTATGCTTGTAAACGGGTTATTCTGATCAACTCAGAAACCCGAATACTGACCTTAACCCGATCATAACCCGGATATTGGCTGCATGTAAACGTAGTCATAATTTGGTGCCTCAGACCACATTACTGTCATGCTAATGCCTGCTTACAGACCGCTCGTTAAAGTCACCAAACCGGTTTGTAAGCAAATACAAGTGTGGCCAGAAGGGTCTTCAGAGGCTTTACATGACTGTTTTAGCTCCACGGACTGGAACATGTTTAAGCAGGCTGCCACCTACAATAACACCACTGATCTCCAGGAGTATGCAGAGACGGTTACAGCCTACATCAAGAAATGCATTGAGGATGTAACAATAACTAAAACCATAACTGTCCGTGCAAATCAAAAACCCTGGATGACAGGAGAGGTCCACAGGCTGCTGAAGGAGCTGATCTGTTCAGGAAAGGAGACGAGATGAGACTGAGGACAGCTAGGGCCAACCTTTCCCGTGGTATCAGAGAGGCTAAGAGACAGTACTCCAGGAAAATATCCTGACACTTCAAAGACAGCAGAGACACACGAAGCTTGTGGCGGGGCATTCAGACCATCATAGATTACAAGCCCCCTCCACAGACCTGTGATAGCACGATTCTCCCTGCTGAACGAGCTGAACACCTTTTTTTGCTCGCTTTGAAGTGCAAAACGGTACCACAGCAAAGAAGATTCCACCTCCTCCTGGTGACCAGTTGATGACTCTGTCCCCAGACAGAGTAAGGAGATCCCTTATCAGGAACAATGCACGTAAAGCTCCGGGTCCTGATAATATTCCTGGCCGGGCACTGAGAGACTGTGCAGTGGAACTAACTGATGTCTTCACAGACATCTTCAACACATCACTTATCCAGGCTGTCGTCCCCACGTGCTTTAAAGCCACATCAATTATTCCGGGCCCAAAAACATCATCTCCCTACTGCTTTAATGACTACCATCCTGTTGCACTTACTCCCATCCTTATGAAGTGCTTCGAACGGTTAGTCATGCAACACATCAAGTCTGTTCTGCCCCCCTGCCTGGACCCCTTCCAGTTTGCATACCGGCCCAACCGCTCGACCGATGACGCCATCTCCACTGCACTCCACTCAGCACTCACACATCTGGACAAAAAAGACTCATATGTCCGAATGCTGTTCATAGACTTTAGTTCAGCATTCAACACCATCATCCCCCAACAGCTTACTCAAAAACTGGTCCAGCTGGATCTTAACACCTCACTGTGTAACTGGCTGTTGGACTTCCTCACTGGAAGACCACAAGCAGTACGGGTTGGCAGAAACACATCCAGCACCATCATTTCAAACACGGGGGCCCCCCAGGGATGTGTGCTGAGCCCCCTCCTCTTCACTCTGCTGACCCACGACTGTACACCATTACACAGCTCTAACCTCTTCATCAAGTTTGCGGATGACACAACAGTGGTGGGTCTCATAAACCACGGAGATGAGACCGACTATAGAAACGAGGTGAGCCGCCTTACCACAACAACCTCTCTCTAAATGTGGAGAAGACCAAGGAGATTGTTATGGACTTCAGGAGAGCACACACTCAGCATGCTCCTCTGACCATCAACGGTGTGTCTGTGGAGAGAGTGAGCAGCACCAAGTTCCTGGGTGTGCACATTACAGAGGATCTCTCCTGGATGAACAACACCATAGCATTGGCGAGGAAATCACAGCAGCGTCTCTTCTTCCTCCGCAAACTAAGAAGAGCAAGAGCACCAGCCCCCATCCTGTACACTTTCTACAGAGGCACCATCGAGAGCATCCTGTCGTGCGGCATCACTGTGTGGTTCGGAGCCTGCAACGTTTCCTGCATTAAAACCCTCCAACTTATAGTGAGAGCAGCAGAGAAGGTCATTGGGGTCTCTCTCTCCCCTCCCTACCAGACATTTACAGCACCCGCCTCACAAAAAAGGCATGCATTGCGGCTGATCCCACTCACCCAATGCAAAGCCTCTTCGAGCTGCTGCCATCAGGGAGGAGACTCAAGGCCAGGATCAACAGACTGAAGGACAGCTTTATCCATCAGGCAGTTAGGAAGCTAAACTCCCTCCCGGCTCTCCCACCTCTCCTCTCTTTTCCCCCACAGCCTCTCTGAACTTGGTTACTGTTTTTATACTAAATGTTTATTTTCTATCTAGCGAGAGTTTGAGAGTAACGTAATTTCATTTCTCTGTATGTCCTGTACATGTGGCAGAAGTGACAATTAAACTGACTTTGACAGTGACTTTGACTTTGATTATTATTCCTGCAGGATATCTGATTACCGGCAGGGCGTAGCTGTTTGTTACCCAGATCTTGTTCTTGCCCATGTACAGTGGCAAAGTGTTCCTCAGTGTTTTTATTTATCTTGGTAGCTAACAAGCATAGTCAGCACGAATACCTGCTCACATCTATCCCACAGAACGTAAGCATGTCATGTGCCATATCCTTTATTTTGATTGGATCATCTGAGCTTGGGGATGGAGCCCTACAGGTTTGTATTGAGAGCGAGTTCTACATGCACACTTGGATCTCCGAATCATCCTTGTTTAAAACAAACGCTAAGGGTCCAGCTCAATCCGGCCCCACCTCCGGTTTTTCTAGAGGATTTAGTCTACTGAGCTTGTCTGTATCCAAGCAAAAACTTCATTATACACACATGTTTATGACATAATCTTTTTGGTGACAAAATGGATTTTCTCAACTTAACTTTTATTTATATAGCACCTTACAGGCAAGAAGCATGCCACCAAGGCGCTTCACAGATCAATAAAACATAAAAGCATAAAGAACTTTGGGTCAAAGAAAAACAATGGATCAGATAAACGGACTAAAAACACAAAAACATAACAAAACCCTTTAAGTCATGACAGTAAAATTAATTAGAAAGATTAGAAATAGGTTTTCAGCCTTGCCTTAAAAACCGCCACAGAGGTGGAGACCCTTACGCTGAAAGGAAGCTTGTTCCAAAGCTTAGGACCTGCCACTGCAAAGGCCCTATCACCACGGGTCTTTAGGGTTAGGAGAGATGTTGCTGCTGGTTTGATCTGTGGTGAATGACTCTCAGCTGCTAAACCAACTCTTAGCATGAGTCAAACTGAGCTTTAGCCGTTTTTTTGTGTTTGCTAATATCAGTCCTCTGGATTTAGTTTTAAATAAATAATTCAGGAGAGTTTAGGAGTTTGCTAGTGAAGGTTCTCAGTCATCCAGGCCATGGTAATCCAAATGCTTCAAATGAAGTTCAGGAGATATTTCTGTGACAAGCAAAGAACAATGACTTTTAGCTGCTGTAGGCTAATCTATTAAAATCACTTTAAACCAGTTAAATCAGAAAAAAGGAACTTTTGCAGCCAGCAGATGAATCTGTTTAGGGGTTTCCTAGTTTGATCAGCAGGTTTACAACTCTCTAAATTTAAAACTGAAACCATCTAATGAGTGTTTATAGGAAGTTTGTTCTGAGTTGGGGAAGGATGAGTTAGTTACCAGAACAGGAAGTGGTTCCCACCCCTGAGGGAAATGGAGAAGCTCTGCGGGACCCAACGAGGATTTCCTGTTCCCGAATCCCACCTCAGACCAAACAGGTGTAATTATAGTTTTCCTATAGTGGGAAGAGTTTCATCATCTATATGAGCGGTGTTTGTGAAGAAGATCGACTCCATCGTCCATCCATCCGTCTCTCCATCCAACCATCCACCCATGTGCCCATCCATCTATCCATCCAACCATCCACCCACGTGCCCATCCATCTATCCAACCACCCACCCATGTGCCCATCCATCCATCCATCCATCCAACCATCCATCCATGTGCCCATCCATCCATCCATCCAACCATCCATCCATGTGCCCATCCATCCATCCATCCATCCAACCATCCATCCATGTGCCCATCCATTCAACCATCCACCCATGTGCCCATCTATCCATCCATCCATCCATCCATCCATCCATCCAACCATCCACCCATGTGCCCATCCATCCATCCATCCAACCATCCATCCACGTGCCCATCCATCCATCTATCCAACCACCCACCCATGTGCCCATCCATCCAACCATCCACCCATGTGCCCATCTATCCATCCATCCATCCGTCTATCCATCCAACCATCCACCCACGTGCCCATCCATCCATCTATCCAACCACCCACCCATGTGCCCATCCATCCAACCATCCACCCATGTGCCCATCTATCCATCCATCCATCCATCCATCCATCCATCCGTCTATCCATCCAACCATCCACCCATGTGCCCATCTATCCATCCATCCATCCATCCATCCATCCATCCATCCAACCATCCACCCATGTGCCCATCCATCCATCCATCCAACCATCCATCCACGTGCCCATCCATCCATCTATCCAACCACCCACCCATGTGCCCATCCATCCAACCATCCACCCATGTGCCCATCTATCCATCCATCCATCCGTCTATCCATCCAACCATCCACCCACGTGCCCATCCATCCATCTATCCAACCACCCACCCATGTGCCCATCCATCCAACCATCCACCCATGTGCCCATCTATCCATCCATCCATCCATCCGTCTATCCATCCAACCATCCACCCACGTGCCCATCCATCCATCTATCCAACCATCCACCCATGTGCCCATCTATCCATCCATCCATCCATCCATCCATCCATCCATCCAACCATCCACCCATGTGCCCATCCATCCATCCACGTGCCCATCCATCCATCTATCCAACCACCCACCCATGTGCCCATCCATCCATCCAACCATCCACCCACGTGCCCATCCATCCATCCATCCATCCATCCATCCAACCATCCACCCATGTGCCCATCTATCCATCCATCCATCCATCCATCCATCTGTCTATCCATCCATCCAACCATCCACCCATGTGCCCATCCATCCATCCATCCATCCATTCATTCATCCATCCACCCATCCATGAGCAGATCTATCCATCCATCCAACCATGTGCCCATCCATCCATCCATGTGCCCATCTATCCATCCATCCATTCATCCATCTATCCTTCCATCCATGTCCCCATCTATCCATCCATTCATTCATCCATCCATCCATCCATCTGTTCATCTCTCTATCCATCCATCCGCCCATCCATTCATCCACCCATCTGTCCACCCACCTTCCAGAGGGATTTAAAGCATCCACAGACCAGTTGTCCACCAAGTTCTGGGTCTGTCCTTGTGTGTCCTTCCAGACTCCAGGGCTATGGACCCACTTGGAATAGTCCACTTCTCTGAAGCGTCAACTCCAGAGTTTTATAACGTCTTAATTGAGTTTTTACAGCAGAAAGATTCTAATTAGAGTCATTACCTGATTCACTGGATCAGTCATGTCCTCAGAAGGTCCTCAAGTTCTTCAGAAACCAGTTAATCACCTCCTGATGTGAATCAGTTGTACTGAAGCACAGGAACATCTAAAAGTGGTCCTTAAAGACATGGACAGGAGACTACTGGGTCAGGATGTCTGATGTTCTCGATGAAGATCTTGTGTTGGACTGATGATCTCTGCAGCCTCAGGAGACCTCAACCATGGAGAAAGTTGGTCAGGAAAAGTGAAGCATCAAGGCATGAAGAGCTGGACCAGCAGGTCCATGAAGACCCGCCACATACACTCAACAAAAATATAAACGCAACACCTTTGTTTCTGCTCCAGTTTTTCATGAGATGGACTTGAAGATCTAAATTTCATTCCAGATACACAATATCACCATTGCTCTCAAACATTGTTCACAAATCAGTCTAAATGTGTGATAGTGAGCCCTTCTGCTTTGCTGAGATAATCCATCCCAACTCACAGGTGTGCCACATCAAGATGCTGATCCGACATCATAAGTAGTGCATAGGTGTACCTTATACTGCCCACAATAAAAGGCCACCCTGGAATGTGCAGTTTTGTCTCACAGCAAAATGCCACAGATGCCACAAGCATTGAGGGAGCGTGCAATTGGCATGCTGACAGCAGGAATGTCAACTAGATCTGTTGCTCGTGCATTGAATGTTCATTTCTCCACCATAAGCCGTCTCTAAAGGCGTTTCAGAGAATATGGCAGTACATCCAACCGGCCTCACAACCGCAGACGACGTGTAACCACCCCAGCCCAGGATCTCCACATCCAGCAGGTTCACCTCCAAGATCGTCTGAGACCAGCCACTCAGACAGCTGCTGAAACAATTGGTTTGCATAACCAAACGATTTCTGCACAAACTGTCAGAAACCGTCTCAGGGAAGCTCAACTGCATGCTCGTCGTCCTCATCGGGGTCTTGACCTGACTCCAGCTCGTCGCCGTAACAGACTTGAGTGGGCAAATGCTCACATTCGATGGCATCTGGTACATTGAAGAGGTGTTCTCTTCACGGATGAATCTCGGTTTACATTTTTCAGGGCAGATGGCAGACAGCGTGTGTGGCGTCGTGTGGGTGAGCACTTTGCTGATGTCAGTGTTGTGGATCGAGTGGCCCATGGTGGTGGTGGGGATATGGTATGGGCAGGCATTTGTTATGGACGAAGAACACAGGTGCATTTTATTGATGGCATTTTGAATGCACAGATATACCGTGATGAGATCCAGAGGCCCATTGTTGTGCCGTACATCCATGAGCATCACCTCATGTTTCAGCAAGATAATGTATGGCCCCATGTTGCAAGGATCTGTACACAATTCTTGGAAGCTGAAAATGTCCCAGTTCTTGCTTGGCCAGCATACTCACCGGACATGTCACCCGTTGAGCATGTTTGGGATGTGCTTGACCGGCGTATACGACAGCATGTACCAGTTCCCACTAATATACAACAACTTTGCACAGCCATTGAAGAGGAGTGGACCAACGTTCCACAGGCCACAATTGACAATCTGATAAACTCTATGCGAAGAAGTTGTGTTGCACTGCATGAGGCAAATGGTGGTCACACCAGATACTGACCGGTTCTGAGTCCCCAGGCCCCCAATAAAGCAAAAAAACTGCACATTTCAGGGTGGCCTTTTATTGTGGGCAGTATAAGGTACACCTGTGCACTACTCATGTTGTCAGATCAGCATCTTGATGTGGCACACCCGTGAGGTGGGATGGATTATCTCAGCAAAGCAGAAGGGCTCACTATCACACATTTAGACTGATTTGTGAAGAATGTTAGAGAGAAATGGTGATATTGTGTATCTGGAATGAATTTTAGATCTTTAACTCCATCTCGTGAAAAATTGGAGCAGAAACAAAGGTGTTGTGTTTATATTTTTGTTGAGTGTAGCAGAGGTAAAGGTCTTCATTAGGTGTAGAGATGGTGGGTCACAGTGTATATGAACATGGTTTGTCCTGGTGTGATTTATCATTATTATCACAAATAATTCTAAAAACATTGGGTTTTAGTTTCTAGTCTTGTTATACTGAAGTGTTTTTTCTGTTATTGGACACTTTTATTTGGTGATTGAGTAACTTTAAAGTCTCAGACTACTCCGACCAGTAGTCAGCAGCCATTTTCGTTGTTGCTTCAGAAAACTAATTTAGATATATCAGCAAATATAAACTCGGAAGAAAACACCTACAGATTTAAATCAGTGGGCAGAAACCCACGAAGC
The DNA here is from genome assembly GCF_043380555.1 of Nothobranchius furzeri. NCBI lineage: Eukaryota > Metazoa > Chordata > Actinopteri > Cyprinodontiformes > Nothobranchiidae > Nothobranchius > Nothobranchius furzeri. Next base: position 40,079,932 of record NC_091750.1, on the reverse strand, counting down.
TTCAGGATGAGCTGAGTTTTGCATTTTCATCCAGGAAGCAGAGAGGTGGAACGTTTCCACACACACTTCCTGATTTGCAGCTTTATAAGTCATCTTCGTTGTCTCTCCTCCTCGCCGACGCCGATAGAGCAAAACTAAAGAAGATGAGCAAGCAGCTGATTGTCCTGGCTGCTCTGAGCCTCTGCTGCTGCTTCAGCATCCTGCACGGTGAGAAAAGGCTGTCACGCTTTCTTTACTCTGACCGCATCAACAATAAATGAAACATTAAGTGTTTTCATTTAAATGAGAAGAAACGTCTGTTTTTGACTCTGGTGGACGTTTCCTAGTTTCTGGTTCTGATAGATGGACGTGAATCTTTCTTCTGTTTCCTGGGTCTAGTCGTGTTTTCAGTGGTAATCAGGTTAAAAACTAAAACAACCAGATTAATGATGGATTAGGATGTCCATCGCCATCAACCACCAACCAGAGCATTGTGTTCTGGAGTGTCAGTAAAGGGCCGAGCGAGGGATTTGGGTCATGAATTACAATGAGTTTAATTAAAAACTTTGATTCAAATCACTAAGAATAATAAAGTAGTTTTAAAAACTGTGTTTGCAGCTTCTTCCAGATCTGGATGTCGCTGCTTACGGACGATCTCTCAACCCGTCCGCCACAACGCCGTCGCTAAAATCGAGGTGACCCCTCCATCAGGGCGGTGTCGCTGGACTGAAAGGATGTAAGTATGCTGAAAACCTCATAAGGATCAAGAATCTGACTAAGTGCATCTTCAAGGAGCAGAAATGTACTTCCATCCTTGGTCTTATTATAAATGATGATGATGACATACGTTGTAAGCCTTAAGCACAGGCAGATATCCTCGCTCCTCCTGCAGAAGATGCTCTGGTGAAGGCGTTTTGCACACCGCTCCACACTGCCCCCTTTGTAGTCATCTCACCAACTAAGCAGCATGCAGAAGCTGCTTGTTGCTTACAATGATGTGTTGAGAAGCCTCCCTAGATACCCAGAGGAGGGAGCCAGCCAGATGTTTGTACTTTTAAAAACTAATGCTGACTTTTGGAGAACGCCTGGAAGCTTCAGACAACCACTGATCCTAATGTGAGCCACTCATCCCGCCTGAGGACACCCCGGTTGTGTTGACACTTCTTAATTAATATAAACATATATAAATGTTTATGTAGATGTCTGTTACGTTTATGTACTTTGTTGGTTTTATATGTTTGACTTAGTATTTTTGATTGTTTTTATCTTCTGCATCTGACCTCATGTTCTACTGGAGCGGTGGTCTGGTAAACAACGTCTGCGGCTGCTTATCGTGTTGATCCTGAGGCCGGCAGCCGCTGCAGACTGGTTAGGAGATTCCAGGTTAACTTCGTAAAAACTCATTTAGCTTTTCTCTGTAGCATCTACAGGAAGAGAGGCCCTAAAGTTTGCATCAGTCCAGATGCTAAATGGTTCCCAGAATACATGAAAAACTTTGACCGGTAAATAAAGTTTGCATTATCTTCACTAACATTTAACACACGAGGGCATTTATTCTTGTTTTAATGGAGATGGAGGTGTTTGTTTCATCAGCTGAAACACTTTAAAACATTAAATGCACTCTTGGCTTTTTATATCTTGATTTTTATTTCCTCGATTTCAAACACTTTAAAATTTTGAACAAATAATTTTTTCTAAGAAATTTTCATTAGAATGTGTTGGAAGGGTTTTTAATTGCCATTTTTTTTTTTAGTTTTAAATGTATTCATTAGAGTAAATACATTCCTACGTTCCTCTGACAGCATGCTTATCTAAAGGCCGGGCGGCTGTTTTCACGCCCTCACCGCAACAACCAGCTGATTTCTGCTGAAACTACTTCCTGCTTTCACCAGAAGCTCTAAATAAAACCCTGATCTGTTTGTTTTTAACGACAGGAATGACGAGAGCTTCCACTCGACTCCTCTTCCTTTTTCTACAACAAATCACTGATTAACATCGAGAAGACGACGTGCTCTAACTCATGTTTCCGTAACATTACAAACAAATCTGCATGAAACCATAAAGTTGTAAATATGTGAAACTTTTTAAAACCAAAATTATTTACTAATCATCAGATTCTGGCTGTTTTAGAAACTTTTAACATGTTTTAATAAAAAAATAACAAGAAAAATTAACTCACGAGACCTTTTATTGCCTGTAGGAGGTGTGTGTGTGTGAGAGAGTGTGTGTGTGTGTGTGTGTGTGTGTGTGTGTGTGTGTGTAGAATTTCTTTAACATGTGACGCGGCATTTGTACAGAACTCATGAAATGAAACCGTTATTCCTGTTCATCTCCTGGAGACCTGGCTCAGGATCACATTTTCCTGATTGGTTGATTTCATCCCTGATGATGAACGATCATCTTCCGTTGGTCCTGCTGAGTTTTTGTCTCAAGCTTTGGTTCCCTGTCATGTTTTAGTGGGTTTAAATGACCCCAGAGGAGAAAAGTGCAGCTTCCTGTTTCTACTTTAGTGGAGTTTGATGCAGATCGGAGTTTTTCCACAGGGCAAAATCTGCTATTTAGGACCATTCAGTTCATGATGTAGCATCTTTGCTGTTGATGTAAAAAAAAAAGTGTTTTTTTCCCTTTAATTTTTAAGTCCAGCATACTTATCAGTGGAATAAACTCTGCAGCAAAATGAAATTCTCACATTTTATTGATTAGAATGTGAGATATGTTTTTATACAGAGTACAACATTAGAAGCAACACGTCTGCAGCATAGTTTCAGTTCAGCAACAACGAAAGTACACCTCTTTTTTCATTTGGCAGCAATTTTCTAGTTTTTGTCAGGGCATCGACTCATTAGACTACTCAGTCACACCGCTAGATAATCTGGATTAACAAATTTTGTATTCAGGAGTTGTTGGATTCTAAAACATCTGATCAGCAAGCAAACTTATAAAGAATTACTGATAAAACCTTCAGGGGAGAAAAAGCAAGAGAAGAATTCTGAGATCCAACTCCTCGTGATCTGATTCTCAACGTTGGTTTGGGAAAGGAAGGTTGGTTGGGTTCATCTCTGAATACCGTAGGCAATGCTGCTGTTGGACAAATGCAAGACTGAGGCACATTGTCTGTTTGTGGAAAAACAAACAAACAAAAGGAAACGCTGCCATGTGACAACATCACCTTCATCCTCTTCATCATCATCAACACGACCATCATCTTTATCACTATCACCATCCATCAGCAGCATCATCACCTTCATCCTCTTCATCATCATCATCACCACTACCTCTCCACTGTCACTGCATGCTTGCTTAGTATGAGGATTGCTGTAAAGACTCTGACACTAGTCAGTGACTCGATGCAACCTGCTGGGTTCCTTATACAGGAAACTTTTTTCTGATTGGCTTAATGACCTGACCTGTATTGGAATGTTTATTATGTAAAGTGCCTTGAGACGACTCTTGTCCTGATTTGACCCTATATAAATAAACTTGAATTGAATTACCATCATCATCATCATCACCACTACCATCATCACCATTACCACCATCATCATCATCACCATCACCATCATTATCACCACTACCATTATCACCACTACCATCATCACCACTACCATTATCACCATTACCACTACCATCATCACCATTACCATTATCACCATCACCACTACCATCATCAACATTACCACTACCATCATCACCATCATTATCACCAATACCATCATCACCATTACCACCATCATCATCATCACCATCATTATCACCACTACCATCATCAACATTACCACTACCATCATCAACATTACCACTACCATCATCACCATCATTATCACCAATACCATCATCACCATTACCACCATCATCATCATCACCATCATTATCACCACTACCATCATCACCATTACCACCATCATCACCACTACCATCATCATCATTACCACCATCATCATCATCATCATCATCACCATCAACACTACCATCATCACCATCATTATCACCACTACCATCATCACCATTACCACCATCATCACCACTACCATCATCACCATTACCACCATCATCAACACCATCATTATCACCACTACCATCATCATCATCATCATCATCATCATCGCTACCTCTCCACTGTCATTGCATGCTTGCTTAGTATGAGGATTGCATCAAGTCACTGACACTAGTCAAACAACTCACAGCTGCTCTTGATGAACATAACATTTATGATAGCTTCCAGTCAGGTTTTCGTAGAGCTCATTCTACTGAAACAGCTCTTCTTAGGGTCTCTAATGACCTTCTGACTCACAGTGATGCAGGGGACTGTTCTGTTCTGGTCCTGCTGGACCTGACTGCAGCCTTTGACACTGTTGACCATCACCTGCTACTGGAGAGGCTGAGAGATTGGGTAGGCCAATCAGGAACTGCTCAGGAACTGACTGGTGTCCTTCGGAAGCTCTTTGGTCTTGGCCATAGTGGAGTTTGGAGTCTGACTGTTTGAGGCTGTGGACAGGTGTATTTTATGAAGATAATGAGTTCAAACAGGTGCCATTAATACAGGTAACGAGTGGAGGACAGAAAAGCTTCTTAAAGAAGACGTTACAGGTCTGTGAGAGCCAGAGATTTTCCTTGTTTGAAGTGACCAAATACTTATTTTCCACCCTGGTTTAGAAATAAATTCTTTAAAAATCCTGCCATGTGAATTCATGCATTTTTTTTCCACATTCTGTCTCTCACAGTTTAAGTGTACCTATGATGTAAATTACTGACCTCTGTCATCATTTTAAGTGGGAGAACTTGCAAAATCGGTGGCTGACTAAATACGTTTTTGCCCCACTGTATGTAGCCAATCCTTAACGCTACATTATGATACATTTTTGGTCTTGATGCTGTTGTGTCCTTGGGCAAGACACTTAACCCACCTTGCCTGCTGGTGGTGGTCGGAGGGACCGGTGGTGCCTGTGCTCGACAGCCTCGCCTCTGTCACTGCGCCCCAGGGCAGCTGTGGCTGCATTGTAGCTCATCACCACCAGTGTGTGAATGGGTGAATGACTGACTGTAGGGTAAAGAGCTTTAGAGTCCTGACTCTGAAAGGCGCTATATGAGTGTGGGTCATTTGTCGTCATCTTCCCACAAAAGCTTCCCATTGGGTTCTATTCCAGGTGTGAGGAACCGCTGGCATAAACGGGGTTTTAACTAATCCAGTCTAATCTCATCATGGGTGTTTAGGCCACCTACATTCGATATGTGTCTTCTGGTACAGATTAATAATTCCAGACAGATCACATGGAATACTCTGATCAGAAACAGGAATGTTATCTGTAAATCCCAACAAATAGATCTCATATCAGAGAAGAAGAGAAGGTAATCTGATTACTAATATGAATAATTCAACAGAAAACTCACAAGATGAAGCCTTTTCTTATCGGTGAAAAGAGATTGAGATACAAGAACTAATGAGATTAACTCCATCTGGTTCTAAAGTGGCAAAATAATCCCAAAAACAAAAGCATCACCAGCTGTGTGGGTTTTTATGTAGAGCTGGAACAGCAGAGAAACGACCTGAAGGCATTCGAGCAGGAAGAGAATTTCTCACCACTAATTTAATATTTAAAATATTTATTTAATAAATGTGTGAAAAAAACCAAAGTGGAACAACAAACAGGTCATGTGATCTAAAACGGTTGTTTTTCGTTGGTTTTGGCAGAATCTACCAGCTGTCATGATCTAAGGCAAAACAGCAACATGGAGATTAGAGATTAACTTCTTCATCCCAACATTTGGTATCGAGCTCGTCCGGGGCGGGGCGGGGGGGGGGGGGGGGGGTAACGAATGTGAAAAAGAGCAACAAACAGGCGAATACTTCACTAATAGGTGTGTGTGTGTGTGGAGGGGGTGAACTGTACAGGGTCCTGTATAAAGGTCAGAGGATGGTGATGGGGGGATGTTTAAAAGCCGGGGGGTGGGGGTGGGGTGGGGGGATCTCTCAGGCTGCACTACCTGTGGACCGGCAGGTGCAGCCCATTGAGGGGGTTCAGCGGGTGGGGCAGGGGTGGGTGCAGCTCCAGCTGGGCCAGCAGGGAGAAGTGGTCCGAGGGGATGTGGGGGTGGGGGCAGCCAGTGATGCTGTTGTCTATCAGCCAATGGCTATTCAGCGGCCCCATGACCCCCAAAACACTCATATGTGTCTTGGAGAAGAAGATGTAGTCGATGACCCCCTGCAGAGAGGAAAACACCATCAGTCTGGCTTATCTACATCCTTGTGGCTCCCCCTAGTGGCACACAGGAAGAATTTACAGCTGGTGACAAATTTAGGCTGGATTAGAGCTGCTCCATTCACTCACCATTATGTCAAGAACCAAACCCAGAGTTCACATTTTAAATAACACACTTCTGTCGCACCAGAACTTCTGCAGATTACCATAAGAGACATTTTAAAAAGGGACTTTCAACCCTCGTCAACCCGTCACTGGACACCGCTGAGCGTGTGGAATAAGACCAAAAGGATCAAGGCATTTATCAAAATGGTTGTCACATGCTGCCCGTGTGTTGTGCTGTCCTTCTGCCACCTTCACCTTTAGTGACCTTTTAAAACACTGAGATGTTTCAAGGAAGCATCAAGAATTAGAAATGTACGAAACACTGAAAGTGTCCAAATGATAAGGTTTGAAATGAAAACCTAAACGACTAATGAAATATTTTCACACTTATACAACCAGGAGAATGTAGAAGAACCAAGAGGACACGGTAGAACCAGGAGAACGTAGAAGAACCAAGAGGACACGGTAGAACCAGGAGAATGTAGAAGAACCAAGAGGACACGGTAGAACCACGAGAATGTAGAAGAACCAAGAGGACACGGTAGAACCAGGAGAATGTAGAAGAACCAAGAGGACACGGTAGAACCAGGAGAATGTAGAAGAACCAAGAGGACACGGTAGAACCAGGAGAACGTAGAAGAACCAAGAGGACACGGTAGAACCAGGAGAATGTAGAAGAACCAAGAGGACACGGTAGAACCAGGAGAACGTAGAAGAACCAAGAGGACACAGTAGAACCAGGAGAACGTAGAAGAACCAAGAGGACACGGTAGAACCAGGAGAACGTAGAAGAACCAAGAGGACACGGTAGAACCACGAGAATGTAGAAGAACCAAGAGGACACGGTAGAACCAGGAGAATGTAGAAGAACCAAGAGGACACGGTAGAACCAGGAGAACGTAGAAGAACCAAGAGGACACGGTAGAACCAGGAGAACATAGAAGAACCAAGAGGACACGGTAGAACCAGGAGAACGTAGAAGAACCAAGAGGACACGGTAGAACCAGGAGAACGTAGAAGAACCAAGAGAACACGGTAGAACCAGGAGAATGTAGAAGAACCAAGAGGACACGGTAGAACCAGGAGAATGTAGAAGAACCAAGAGAACACAGTAGAACCAGGGGAACGTAGAAGAACCAAGAGGACACGGTAGAACCAGGAGAACGTAGAAGAACCAAGAGGACACGGTAGAACTAGGGCAATGTAGAAGAACCAAGAGGACACGGTAGAACCAGGAGAACGTAGAAGACCCAAGAGGACACGGTAGAGCCAGGAAAATGTAGAAGAACCAAGAGGACACGGTAGAACCAGGAGAACGTAGAAGACCCAAGAGGACACGGTAGAACCAGGAGAATGTAGAAGAACCAAGAGGACACGGTAGAACCAGGAGAATAGAGAAGAACCAAGAGGACACGGTAGAACCAGGAGAACGTAGAAGACCCAAGAGGACACGGTAGAACCAGGAGAATGTAGAAGAACCAAGAGGACACGGTAGAACCAGGAGAATGTAGAAGAACCAAGAGGACACGGTAGAACCAGGGGAATGTAGAAGAACCAAGAGGGCACGGTAGAACCAGGAGAACGTAGAAGAACCAAGAGGGCACGGTAGAACCAGGAGAAAGTAGAAGAACCAAGAGGACACGGTAGAACCAGGAGAATGTAGAAGACCCAAGAGGACACGGTAGAACCAGGAGAATGTAGAAGAACCAAGAGGACACGGTAGAACCAGGGGAATGTAGAAGAACCAAGAGGGCACGGTAGAACCAGGAGAACGTAGAAGAACCAAGAGGGCACGGTAGAACCAGGAGAACGTAGAAGAACCAAGAGGACACGGTAGAACCAGGAGAACATGGACATGGTAGGACCAGGAGAAGATAGAAGAACCAAGAGGACGTTGGGTACCTTGAAGTCATACGTGTAGTTGGTGTAAGGCATCAGGTTGCTGTCGTAGGCGCTCTTCAGCTGGAAGCTGTGTGTGATGCTGCCGCTGGAGTTCCCGTTCTTGCCGTTGCAGCTGAAGTTGGTCAGACACTCGTTGTAGCGCAGCTCCTTAAAGTCCTTGTGGTTTTCAGCCACTCCTCCGTTGCTCAGGTACTCCACCACACCTGGATCCAAGAACAGGAGCGTTTTACTGGAAAAGCAACAATCAAGAAGCTCTGGTTGTAGGAGGAGCAACGGAACTCCCTACGGCTGTACCGGAGTCGGGCAGCGAGTTGAGGTCAGCACACAGAACGATGGGGATGGAGGAGGGGTCGGAGGTTGGCGAGCCCGTCGTAACAGAGTCCGAAGCTCTCTCAGCGATGCTCTTCAGCTCCGACAGGAACATCATGGTCTGGATCAGCTTGACGTCTGAGAACTCTGGGTCCCAGTGCATGTGGGCGTTGGCCACCAGGATCAGCTGCCTCTCCTGCGGCGGCTTCATGCCTCACAACACAAACAGGAAATTAGGAGATGTCCTTTAATCACCTGGAGGTGGTTGTCACGGTGACTGCCTGTCCTTACCAGCAGAGAACATGTCCTTGTTGACCTCCAGTAGAACAGCCACTCCGATGTTGTCTTTGGTCATGACTCTGTTCAGCATGACCTCTGACCCCTCCGAGTTGGCCATGGCCACCTGATTGAACTCCACCGTGTGTTTCTGCACCAACGAGAACCTGCAGAGAGTTCACATCCACATCAGAGATTCAGGTTCCCATGCAGCGTTCCCGGCGCTCCGAGGCTCCTGAACTTACTTCTCTGTCTTGAAGAAGATGGCACAGCCGTCCACGTGCTTCCTCTCCTGCTCCGAAACCAGTTTGGCACGAGACTTGGGACAGAAGTAGCCGTCGTAGCCACGGTCCCGTAGCGTTTCCAGAAACAGCGTGTAGTACTGCTCCGTCTCCACCTCCTGCAGGAGCAGATCTCCATCAGGACGTTTAACGGGAAAGTCCGGAGGAAAAGGTGGAGCCTGTGCGTGTTTACCTGAAGGCTGATGATGTCGGCGTCACAGCTGGTGATTTCCTCCATGATGCCTTTCTTGCGGTACTCCCAGCTTAAGGCCCAGGACGGACAGTAGCCGTACAGCTGCCGCGTGGCGTACTTGTCACACAGCACGTTGTAGCACATGACCGTGAACACCGCTGGAACACAAACGCTCGCTTAATGACTCCGGAAAAGCACCGACGGTTCGGGTTTATTTTATGACTCAGACGGGTTTCATATGAATCCAAACGAGTTTCCGACTTCATCTTTTGAAAACGACAGATTTAATTGTGAGAACTAAAAGCGAGGCCAGCCCCCTAAAGAGATGGATCTTCTGCTTTCTCAACCAAAATAGAATAAAAGCATAAAAACATCAAACGTGCTCGGTGAGCTGGTTGGTTTCCATGGAAACGCACCTGTGGGAATCATCTGGTCTCGCTCTTTCAGAGTGATCCACGGTCTCTGAGGGAGCTGCTCCGGGTGAACTGGAAACAGGGAAGACAATGACGGATCAGAGCTCGTTTATCCGGACCTACCTGTGAGAACACACCTGCAGCTTTAGAACGCTGGAGAACCTGCTAGATTGTCGAGCATGTAGTTCAAAAGCTTTCTGGTTCCGTCGGGCTCCTGGTAGATGTTGAGGATGTCCTGGGACAAAGGATTTCCTGCCACAGAACCAAACAGGTGAGTTCTCCTCCTAATCCATGAAGTCAGCATCCATAACCGTTAAGCTGCTGATGGAGCGTCTCACCTTTGAGCCCGAGGGTTTGGAGCTGGAAAAGCCGCCCGAGTTCATAAGGCAGGACTCGTAGAAGATTGTTGTTCAAAAGCAATTCCCTGCAAGGAGAAGAAGCTTCAACAACCTCTCATGGTGGCATCCTTCACGTCTAACGCTCGTGTTCAGGGTCACGCAGGACATGAATTATAATGTCGTTTTGCTGATTTAGAAGTTCTTGCAGAACTTGAGTCCAGACTTCAAACATCTGTTTATGACGTGTTATTCATCATTTTTAACTTGTTCATTTAAAACCATTTTCATCCGCTCATACGGAGTCGGGTCGCGGGGCAGCAGCCCGAGTCGGGAGGCCCACACTGCCCTCTCCCGAGCCACTTGCCCACCTACTGAACTTCTCTGGAATTGATAAGGAACTGGATCGATGGACAGAATCGACAAGGTTGTTGTTATTGATAAAAACTGATCAAATCCCACCGCTAGATACACATGCCCGAAAAACCTCACCAGGAGGCGTCCTGACCAGGCGCCCGAGCCACCTCAGCTGGCTGGGGAGGGTGTGTGCGTGCATGTGTGTGTGCACGCGCGTGCATGTGTGTGTGTATGTGTGTGTTTGCGTGCGTGTGTGTGTGTGTATGTGTGTCTGTGCATGTGTGTGTGAGTGCGTGCGTGCGTATGTGTGTCTATGTGTGTGTATGTGTGTCTGTGCATGTGTGTGTGTGTATGTGCATGTGTGCGTATGTGTGTGTATGTATGTCTGTGCATGTGTGTGTGTGTGCATGTGTGTGTGTCTATGTGTATGTATGCAGAGACACACAGACACACACACAGACACACACTGCAGCACTCCCCACGTCCGTCCTTACAGACAGGTGTGTGTGTGTGTGTGTGTCTGTGCATGTGTGCATGTGCATGTGTGCGTATGTGTGTGTATGTATGTCTGTGCATGTGTGTGTGAGTGCGTGCGTATGTGTGTGTATGTGTGTCTGTGCATGTGTGTGTGTGCATGTGCATGTGTGCGTATGTGTGTGTATGTATGTCTGTGCATGTGTGTGTGTGTGTGCATGTGTGTGTGTGTGTGTGCATGTGTGTGTGTCTATGTGTATGTATGCACAGACACACACACACACACACACACTGCAGCACCCCCCACGTCCGTCCTTACAGACAGGTGTGTGTGTGCGTATGTGTGTGTGCGTGCGTGTGTGTGTGTGTGTGTGTGTGTGTGTGTACGCACACGTGGGAGGGTCTCACCTTTCTCACCCTTGACCTGTGTTCATGTCTGACTGGTTTAATCACCTGATTCAGGGTTTTAAATGACCGCTTTAGCATCAGTTCGGTTGAAACTGTCGGACACGACGGACGACCCCACCCACACTGCAGCTGAGTTAAAGGTCAGGGGTCAGAACTCCACCCACCTGAGAGTAACCATGTTGCCCAGTTCGGCGGGCAGACTTCGGAGCTTATTGGATGACAGGTTCAGGTAGACCAGGTTGGGCAGCTTGGCGATGTCCGGTGGGATACGAGTCAGGTTGTTGTCGTTGATGTGGAGCGCCGTCAGGTGGGTGAGGGTCCATAACGAGCTGCTCAGGCTCCGCACCCTTCCTGTGTAGGTGGCGGAGCTTCATTTTACTAACATTTCTGAACACAGTGGGCCAAACTGACCCCGACACTGAAAACATGGACAAGACTTTCTCTGGATATAACGTCCAGAGTGTGTTTTACTGGAAGTAAATGCAGACTGACCAGAGATCTCCAGCTCAGCCCAGTGAGACTTCTTCCCACCAGCCGCCTCCTCAGCTGACATGATGGTGTAACATCTGCGGGGATCTAGGGGGTCATATTTCTCCTTTGGCATTCCTGTTAATCTGCAGGACAAACCAGGAGCACGAGTTATCGTGGCAATCGTAAAAGAAAACACCAACTTTTATTTCAAGCACTAAAAAAATGTGGAAAACAAGAGAAGAACAATTTATAAGAAACTCAAAGGTTTAAAAAAAAGCTCGAGGCGTTTTTTAGTTAATGATGACGGAAGCAAACTGCTCATTTTTCTCAGGAGGTTTCACCTGCTGAGGAGCAACAAAACCACTGAAACCAGAACAAACCAGCAGAACATTTGATCAGTGATTACAGTTTTAATCAGAAGTTATCCACATAAAGAAAAGTCATCCAGAGGACTTCCTGCACTTGTAGGATGATCGTCGTAGAACCTCATCTTTAAACGTTCCTGTGGATCTACAGCCTGATTACTTCAGAATGGTGAGTTACAGCAAATACGTTCAGGGCCTTTGGGTGAGGTGGGTTCAGGCGCAGCAGGTCACAAGTGTCTGCAGACACCATCACAACTCCAACAGGTCATGTTGCCTCAGGAGCTGAAAGAGGGCCGTGTGTGTGTGTGTGTGTGTGTGTGTGTGTGTGTGTGTGTGTGTGTGTGTGTGTGTGTGTGTGTGTGTGTGTGTGTGTGTGTGTGTGTGTTGGAAAGTATGCAGCAGTGACAACTGCTCAGGCAGCTGAGGGACGAGTGTCCAAACATAGCTGTGGTGTCAAAAGTGACAAGAGGACAGGCCCGCTCACCAGCTGCTGGCACACCTGACACCAAGGTAAACACGCGCTCCGATTCGACACCTTCCACGGATGTCAGCGACACATTTACCTATGCAGCAAAGACCGGTCACGGTAACCGACCAGCGCTCCCGAAGCACGGGGCTGGAGTAAGTCAGCCAGCGGCGGCTGGGCGCATGCTCCCCGGGCTCCAGGGGCTTAGGGTGGGGGACACGACCGGACAAGGACCGAGTCGGGCTCTAAGCTGGTTTAGCGCCGAGCCGCCCGGGCGAACCGGCTCTAGATACAAAACGTGTTTACCTTCATCCGGGGGCTGTAGAAGGGAACTGGCAGCGACATGCAGGCGCGGGTTCAACCCTGAACGTCTCGGAAACAGAAGGAAGAACAACAAACGCGGCTTCCGCTCGTTACCGACAGTCCAGAGCGCGGTCGTGCACGCGCCTACTAGCTTCTTAGCATAAATCCCAAACGAAACTTTACAAATATGCTCATTTATTAATTGTTAATAAGTGACACATATTACGCTAAAGTTTGATACTAAACATGTGAAGGACACGTGCTAGCTGGTTAAACTCGTCATCTGTGACGTGTAGCTGACGTCACTTTATTTGACAAAAACCCGATGCAAAAACCAGAGATTCGGCATTATTTTTATTTGTTTATCTTATGCTTGCAATTCATTCATTTTGCCACTTTACACGATTTTAACATCAACATTTACTTCTAATCACACCTTAAAACAAATACTGAACTCGATCATTTAAATCAGTGAATCTTTAACATTAGATGAGATTTTAGAAACGTTTTTAAACGGTTTCCTGTAATGTAAACTGGTTAAGTTAGAGCCGACCTTTTAAAAATAAATATGTGTGTTTGTGCGGAACCATTGAGCGAACTGCTGTTTTTACACGGACAACGGACCACCAGAAGCAGACATGGCAACCTGCTCGCGGGCAGCTTGGAAAGGTCAGTGAAATTAGTTTCTCATCCAGGAAAAACGGTAAATTCATGAATGTTATTTTTTTGTTTCCGGTTGGGTTATTTTCTGTAGATTAGCGTTTTAGCTGCCCTGCTATCTGTTTCCGGTTAGTGTGTCCTGAGCCTAAACGCTCACAGAGGTTACGGAAACATGTTTTCCATCAACGTGTGGTTGCAAACTGGAGCCCCTCTGTTATGCTAATTAACTTTAGCTCACATCGTTTTCAGGAAGGTGAAAAAGTCTAACTTTTCTAGCGTCTTCTCCTGTGTTTACCCACCTGTCCGTCAGTCACATGTAACTACCATCATTTTGGCAAATATCCCACCTAGGCTCCCGTGTCTGTCTGAAACACAGGAGTCCTGATGGTTGAACCCCCCTCTGTCCGTGCGGCTCGCGCTGCTTTTTACACCTTTAGTGGTGTTGGACACGTGTTTACGGTGGGTTAACCGGGGTTAATGGTCAAACCAGTTGTTACCTGTAACCCTACTCCTCCGGTGTGGCCCTGGCCACCCTTTTGGGGAGCCACTGCTATTATTGTAACCTCCAACCACTAAAAACAACAAATAAAGGAAACATGTGTTTCCAGAACTATGCAGCGTACAGTAAGAGACACGAACGTACTGCGTACATCTGGTATTGAACACACACACTGAGTATTGCATTGGTGGTGTTGTGTACCAGGATAATGCCAGTACCAGTTAAACTGGGGAATCCTACACTTGCTGCTGAGGGGATGAATGACCTACGGTAGCGTTCAGTTCTACATCTGGGATGCCTGTAAAGGAGCTGTCCATGGTCTCCACAGTGGGGGCGGGGAGGGGCTTTTTAAGGGGGAGGTCATCTTCCCCAGCATCCTCCTTTCACACCTCTCCTCAGCTGCATCCAGTGGGTGACCCAGTATGGAACAAACTGGTCCAGATTAGACCCGTTTATAAGGTTTTAATTAATTAAAACTTGTTTACATGTTAAAAGAAAGCTGTGATTGGTAGTAGTCTTGGTCTTAAACCAAGAAGCTACCTTGAAAACTTTAAATCGAGCCTAAATGTCCATTTTTGAGGGCATTTTTCAGCTGTTGGAGTGAATTTAGAGCCAACATCAAGCTTCTGAGAGGTGCGCGAGCGGCCACCCTCATCAAACCTTCTTTCATCAAGCTTTAGCTTCAAGTTAAACAGGACCCGGGGGTCTTTTGTTCCTTTGATGATTTATTATTTACACCTTATTTTGAACAGAAGACGTTGTACGGCAGCCAAAGAAGCTGCTGTATCATTTGAGCTGCTACTTACTCAGAAATGCAGTTTTTAAATGTGTAAAAAGTTGCTAGAATATGAAGTGTTTCATGTTAGGAGGATGACACAGAAACAGAGGTTAAATCTCAGGATTAGATGTAAATAAACCCTTGTGTGTTTAATCCAGCTTTAGCAGGATGTCGGAGGCAGCTGCTGAGTTCCAGCGCTCCGGGTTATGCTGCTGCATCGCAGACCGCACCGAAGAGTTCACCCATCAGGACTTTTGCTGCGTTTAAGTAAGTTCACATCCAGTGTTTTCTTTTTGCTTCAAGCCAGCCTGGTCGGTGTTTGCTGCTGAATACATATGTTTTTCTGCATGACCCAATCCTTCCTCGGCCTAACTCCCCTCCTGCTGATTGTCAGGGCGCTAAAGAAACGCAAGTCAGAGGATGCAAAGAAGGAGGTGAAGAAAGAGTGGAGGGTCATCGATGACACAGGCAGACACAAGCCTTATGGGAAGACGGCGTGGGCTCCCGTAGACGATGTGTACATTAAGAAGTTTTATCCCAGAAGCGTCCACAGTGCAGCTTCTGCCATCGACATGCTGAAGAGGTTCCAGGAGTTGGACTTCACTCCGTCCAACCAGCCCGTTTATGTCAACCTGAAGCTGGACATGCAACTGGAGAAAAAGGTGACGGTAAAAGTTTTAGTCACCTGTGGTTGTTCTACATGAACTCTGGTTCTCTGCTGCTGGAGGACCAGATTCTCTTTTCTTCATAGCTTTTGATGAGTTTTGTTTCTCGAAGGTTCTTCTTGGAGTTTTCGTATCAGAGTTTTTTTATATCCGCCACAGATCTCTCTGAAGAACTCACAACATTGACGGCTTCAGCACTGCTGTGCCACTCTGTGGATTTTCTCTTATTTGTTTAGCAAAAGCACTTCCTTTCATTCCTCCACCTCACCCACAAGTACCTCAACTTCTGCGTCTGTGGAAAAGCACTTCCTTGATCTGCGGTCGCCATCATTAATGGTGGAGCGCTGCAGCGAGCCGGCTTATGTATATGCATGAGATCCTCAAGACGCTTTGCATTGACCATTTATGGCAGAAAGTGGGCGTGGTGAGGGTGGGATGTGGCTCAGAAACAGCTAAGAACCTTTCTAGGTAGAGTGATTTAGAAAGCGGAGAGTGCATGCAGCTGTGTGTACTCCATGTTTTATAGATCGCATACCTACTTGGCGTAAGTACATTTTTTTTGCTGAGCTGAAGTACGGTTTTAGTACGGATTCTAGTAACGTTTTATAGATGAGACCCCTGAGGCGTCTGAGTCTTTGTACGCTGAGCAGTTCAGTCAGCTAAAAACGCTGTGACACATCACAGGGCTGCAGACGGTCCTCCGAGAGCATCTCTGTCTCCTCATTGGTTTCCATAGAGCCAACGCTCCCACATGTAGGAAGTCATCAATTTCACAGAGATTCAGGTTTCAAATGCTGCAAGATAACCGTTATCCAGTAGGGATGCACCGATACGATACTGGTATCGGTATCTGTATCGGTGCCGATGCAGTATCGGTAAAAGTTAACAGATACCAGTAACTGATACCAATGCAGTTGCTTGAAAGTGACTTCACTGTAACTTGTCATTTCTGTTCACCTAATATTTTAGTTTTGTGATCACTTATATTACTTTTTATCTACCTCACAGTCTTTTCCTATTGAAAACAGAGAAGAAAATAAAGGCTGTATTGCAATTCATTGCATTTTTTTGTGTGGTAGAAGTATCTGTATCGGTATCGGCGAGTACTCAGATCCAAGTATCGGTTTAGAAACAAGTGGTATCGTTGCATCGCTATTATCTAGTGTGGCGTTTGACTGACGTTCCCTCCTTCATGTTTTCCTCCCAAGCTTTGATCTTCCTGCAGCTTGCTGACTGTTCCCAACAACAACAACAACAAACATCCTTCCTGTTTCTGTCTCCCACAGAAAAAAGTCGACCCGTTTGTCAGCGTCGTTCACTTACCACACCCCTTCAGGACAGACCCCAACAAAGTTTTAGTTTTCACCGAGGTAAACACTTTCCTCTCCCAACCCGCACTTCATCTTCGCAACCGCCGTGTGTGTGTGTGTGTGTGTGTGTATGTATACATACATATGTATGTATGTATAAACACACACACATATATATACATATATACATATATATATATATAAATATATATAGGTATGTGTGTGTGTATACATACATATATATGTCTGTATAAATGTATGTCTGTGTATATATATATATATATATATATATATATATATATATATATATATATATATATATATATATATATACAGACATACATTTATACAGACATATATATGTATGTATACACACACACATACCTATATATATATATATATATATATATATATATATATATATACAGACATACATATATACAGACATATATATGTATGTATACACACACATACCTATATATATTTATATATATATATGTATATATGTATATATATGTGTGTGTGTTTATACATACATACATATATATATATATATACACACACACGATTGTGTGTTTCTGCTGTTGATGAATTGGGCGTGTCCCTTGTCCGTTGTTGGTGTTGCCCCCGGCTGCTGTTGTGATTAAATGATTTCTATTCATACCACGTGTCACACATAGTGTGATTATTTTAGATAATTCACCTAAGCCAGGTTGAAAGACCCCTCCCTCCATCTCTGCAGGACCCGAAGCAGGCCACAGCTGCCCAGGAGAACGGAGCAACGATTGTTGGAGGAGCCGAGCTCGTTCAGCTGGTCAGTTCTTCAGTTAAGTTTTAATTTTAATTTCTGTTCTAAACAATCACAAAAATTATTACCGTAGTGACACGAATATAAGACGACTCCCCTTTCCAAGACTAATCTTCAGGAAAGGACAAAAAAAACAAATCACTGTTTAAATAAACTATTTTTATATAAAATTTGAGAACATGTACTGAGAAAAATACTATTTCAATGCTAACTATCAGAACTTTGCTGACGTGTGAAATCAAAAGTCAGATGAGGCTTTTGTTCAGATGCCCTCTGCCTCGCTGTACACTCTCATGCAGCTGCGGTCCCCGGTGCACCATCACATCCCCACACCTGCTGGCTCCTCCCAGAACATCATCCTCACTGCCTTCCAGTACATCCATGCATGTGATGTTTTACACCTCTGCTGAACTGGCCACCGTCGTTACTCTGCCTTAGTATGCTAACTTGCCCCACTAAAAGTCTACTCTGCTCTGGACTTCTCGGCTCCAGTTTTTACTCCTGTGGAGAATACTCAGCCTGGCGCCCTCTGCTGTTACGGGCGTGTAATGGTTAGACCCTGATTATATGGAGACCCCACATTTTAAAATTATTTTCAATGAAAAAAAACTGTAGCAATTAACACATATTAATTATGACCAATAAGATGTGATTTTCCGTATAAGTATGAAATATCAACCTGATTGATCTTTGAATGTGTGTGAATGTGTGTGTGAATGGATGAATGATACACTGTAGTGTAAAGCGCTTTGGAGTCCTTACTCTATACAAGTGCGGGTCATTTATCATTTACCAATGTTTAACCAGAAGATTCTAGGGTTCTTTGCTTCTTCAGGGACCATAAACACACTTCGTATTAATTCAGACAGAGTCAGGATGCAGTTTATAAAATTAATTTAATTATTTTTCCTAAACTAATAATTAATACATGACAAGATATGAATAATGTGAGGTGGTGTGGTGGAAGCTAGATGTTGTAGCAACTAGGGCTGGGCGATATGGCCTCAAATCTATATTGCGATATAATCTGAAGCATGTGCGGTAACGATATATGTTGCGATATGTTTTTCCCTCTGTTTATATATGTCAAAGTGACATGCTTTTAAATATCCTCATGTGGCAAATATATGCCACTTGAGGCATACAGGCCTCCTCCTCCACCCACTCCATGCTTGCAGTCACTGCCATTCTGTTGCCCCAATGTCAGCAGGGTGCACATCTTAGTGACGTCATGTGTTATCGTGATATCGCGGTATTGCGATATAGCCAAAAACTATAT
Organism: Nothobranchius furzeri; assembly: GCF_043380555.1. Taxonomy (NCBI): domain Eukaryota; kingdom Metazoa; phylum Chordata; class Actinopteri; order Cyprinodontiformes; family Nothobranchiidae; genus Nothobranchius; species Nothobranchius furzeri. Next base: position 40,061,099 of record NC_091750.1, on the reverse strand, counting down.
CGTTTCTACCTTATATCGTTTATATTGCCCACCCCTAGTAGCAACCGTTCTTTGTATCTGAGAGAAATTGTGAAATCTGGTGTAAAAGAATTTGTTGTTTGTTATAAACTAGAGAGTTGTTTATTAAAACAGCGTCAAACACAGTCTGTCGTGCCAAGTCTACGCACCCTTGGTGTGGAGGTCCTCGTTCGATCCGGGGGGGGGGGTCGATGGTCACTGCTGGTGGAGTGAACTCTGATATCAGGAACCCGTAGATAGCTCTGATAGGACCCGTCCAGTCTGAGATGCTTAAACTCCTCCGCTGGAGCAGGACCTCATCCTGACCCGGAGAAGGAATTCTACCCTTTTCTGTCTCAAGGTTTTACACGAACATGATGTAAAACCACAAAATCAGGAGGCTGAAAAGCTCATTATTAAAGAGCAAGTCACCCCCAAATCAACTTTTTTTTGCTGATAAACTATATAAATGTGTGTCTAATTGTGCTGTAGACACATGTGGTCAATAATTTGGTACTTCAGTGTATCTTAGTTAAAATTTAAATATTCTGCCTAAAACTGTCAGTGTTGCGCCGTCGTCAGGTAAAAACTCTGCACTGCATTGGAATTTAAATCTGCCACCGCTATTGGCTAAGAGGTATGCTATGATGTAAACTGGTACATTATGATGTCACAATGCTGTTGTGAGCCTGTGTGTGTGTGTATTTGTTAGCGGCTCCGCCCTCTCGGTCTGCCAGGCAACAGCATTTGTTGCGTTTTTCAAACATGAAAAGAGAGTGCAGTAAGTTTCTTGTAGGGGGTGACTTGCTCTTTAATGACTTCATAGGAAAAAGTTCTCAGCCCTTTATTTATTTATTTACTTTTAGCAAAATGCAGACATTTTGATCTGTAAAATAAAATTTGTTTGGACATTTTTATTCAAATTTTAGTAAAAAAAATCCTGTAAATCTTTAATGGAATGCTTGAATCAAGCATTACAACACTGACTTTAACGTGCGTGTGCGTGCGTGCATGTGTGTGTGTGTGTGTGTGTGTGTGTGTGTGTGTGTGTGTGTGTGTGTGTGTGTGTGTGTGTCACAAATCTTGATTTAATTAGGTTTTCTTACATTTTTTTTAATTTTCTTTATTTCTAACTAGACAGCCGTCTCTAGGAAAAACAAAATTATGGTGCCCTGAAGCTAACTGACCTTGTGCCCGTGGTTTACACACACACACACGCACGCACACACACACACACACATGTGCAGATGCCAGCAGACCTGTTGAAAATGGTGCAGGACATTTTTCTGTGTAAACGGAAAAAGCCGAAATGTTTTTTGGATTCCAGATTTTAGACGATGAGATTTCGGCTGATTTTTACGTCGCAACTCCCGAAGTTCTGCCGAAGCTGATTCTGCTGAAGAACAAACTGAGGAAGAAGTTCCCGAAGAGCAAAAGAGGTGAGACTCAAACGTGAAGTGGAGCTGAAATAACTCTGATGTTTCATTAATCCTGGATTACTCCTCACGCTCAGGCACGGTCGGCAACAACGTTCCCAAAATGCTGGCACTGTTCCGGACGGGTCACGAGTACCTGGTGGTGGACGAGTGCTTCGTACAGACCCAGGTCGCCACGGTGAGTCACCTTCAACAGCGACGCGTCATAGTTCAAGTGGTTTTTAATCTGATCAGATGTGTGATGTTTACCTGAGGGTTTGGGTTATTTATGAGTGAAACCACAAGTAAACACATTTATTTGTGCTTTAAAACAATGCACCAGTCGTTGGTGTGAATTGTGTAATTATTCCCAGGAGAAGTGAGGAAATAGTTTGGAGGTGCTGCTGATGCTAAATATTCTTCCTTCATCACACAGAAGAGTCATTTACAGTAAAAACAAGCTGTGAGATGTGGTTTTACTGGCCTTTAGGGTGTTTACATCATTTAGAATGAAATAAAACATGAAGGATGTATTATTAGCAAAGATCTAATAGTTATTGACCTTGCTCTCTCTCTCCTCTAGCTCGACCAGCCAGGTCAGCACATCTTCGCCAACCTGCAGACGATCCTGACCGACGTTTTTTCGCACCGGCCAGCTCACATGGGTACGCCCAACCAGACCCAGAGCTGCTGGGGCGCTTCTGCTTCTTCTGGACAGTAATGGTTATTTTCCAGCTGATTTAAAGGTGCATTATGTAGAAATGAAGTAAACACGACATCCTGTGGTCAAATCTGGTAACTACAACCACTCAAAACAACTCTGGAGCTTTTTGCTGGCTGTCGTCAGACTCCAATAGTCGGCGCCGCAGCATTAGCTCACAGGAGACACGCCCCCCCCCACTTGGCAGTCGTTACGACCCCCCCTCCTTTGTGTTGAAGGGAGAAACGCCGACAACCCAGCAGCTGGATATGAAACATGTTTCAGTGTATCCTTCCTCCCTAAATGACTGAAACAGACCCTTTGGGATTTTCTCACTATGTTCTTACATACTGCACCTTTAAGTCCCCTCCCTCCCATTCATGAAGTTTTCCGATTCTGAAATGCAAGTTTTAATATTCCTTTAAGCTTTTAAAATGTGAGCCATAAACAGGGCAAAAAGGAACAAAAGTTAAGCCTTTTAAACAGAATTGTTGCAAAAAGGAAATAAATTAGTTCAGGGGAACAAAACAGAAAGCTTGTCTATTTTTATCATGTCTATATTTACGCCTCTAATGGAAGAAGGCGGCGGCTCTTCTCGACTCGGATGCATCAAGTAGAGACGGATGTTTTTTATCCTTTTATCATTTTTGAACGTGTTGCTGCGTTTGAGGACGTCTCCGTCCTGATGAGACCGACCAACTGAGGACGCTTTAGCGTTTGAGGACGTCTCCGTCCTGATGAGACCGACCAGCTGAGGACGCTCTAACGTTTGAGGACGTCTCCATCCTGATGAGACCGACCAGCTGAGGACGCTCTAACGTTTGAGGACGTCTCCGTCCTGATGAGACCGACCAGCTGAGGACGCTTTAGCGTTTGAGGACGTCTCCGTCCTGATGAGACCGACCAGCTGAGGACGCTCTAACATTTGAGGACGTCTCCGTCCTGATGAGACCGACCAGCTGAGGACGCTCTAACATTTGAGGACGTCTCCGTCCTGATGAGACCGACCAGCTGAGGACGCTTTAGCGTTTGAGGACGTCTCCGTCCTGATGAGACCGACCAGCTGTGGACGCTTTAACTTTTGAGGACGTCTCCGTCCTGATGAGACCGACCAGCTGAGGACGCTCTAACATTTGAGGACGTCTCCGTCCTGATGAGACCGACCACCTGAGGACGCTCTAACGTTTGAGGACGTCTCTGTCCTGATGAGACAGACCAGCTGAGGACGCTTTAGCGTTTGAGGACGTCTCCGTCCTGATGAGACCGACCAGCTGAGGACGCTCTAACATTTGAGGACGTCTCCGTCCTGATGAGACCGACCACCTGAGGACGCTCTAACATTTGAGGACGTCTCCGTCCTGATGAGACCGACCAGCTGAGGACGCTTTAGCGTTTGAGGACGTCTCCGTCCTGATGAGACCGACCAGCTGTGGACGCTTTAACTTTTGAGGACGTCTCCGTCCTGATGAGACCGACCAGCTGAGGACGCTCTAACATTTGAGGACGTCTCCGTCCTGATGAGACCGACCACCTGAGGACGCTCTAACGTTTGAGGACGTCTCCGTCCTGATGAGACAGACCAGCTGAGGACGCTTTAGCGTTTGAGGACGTCTCCGTCCTGATGAGACAGACCACCTGAGGACGCTCTAACGTTTGAGGACGTCTCCGTCCTGATGAGACAGACCAGCTGAGGAAGCTTTAGCGTTTGAGGACGTCTCCGTCCTGATGAGACAGACCACCTGAGGACGCTCTAACGTTTGAGGACGTCTCCGTCCTGATGAGACCGACCAGCTGAGGACGCTCTAACATTTGAGGACGTCTCCGTCCTGATGAGACAGACCAGCTGAGGACGCTCTAACGTTTGAGGACGTCTCCGTCCTGATGAGACCGACCAGCTGAGGACGCTCTAACATTTGAGGACGTCTCCGTCCTGATGAGACCGACCAGCTGAGGACGCTCTAACGTTTGAGGACGTCTCCGTCCTGATGAGACCGACCAGCTGAGGACGCTTTAGCGTTTGAGGACGTCTCCGTCCTGATGAGACCGACCAGCTGAGGACGCTCTAACATTTGAGGACGTCTCCGTCCTGATGAGACCGACCAGCTGAGGACGCTTTAGCGTTTGAGGACGTCTCCGTCCTGATGAGACCGACCAGCTGTGGACGCTTTAACTTTTGAGGACGTCTCCGTCCTGATGAGACCGACCAGCTGAGGACGCTCTAACATTTGAGGACGTCTCCGTCCTGATGAGACCGACCACCTGAGGACGCTCTAACGTTTGAGGACGTCTCCGTCCTGATGAGACAGACCAGCTGAGGACGCTTTAGCGTTTGAGGACGTCTCCGTCCTGATGAGACAGACCACCTGAGGACGCTCTAACGTTTGAGGACGTCTCCGTCCTGATGAGACAGACCAGCTGAGGAAGCTTTAGCGTTTGAGGACGTCTCCGTCCTGATGAGACAGACCACCTGAGGACGCTCTAACGTTTGAGGACGTCTCCGTCCTGATGAGACCGACCAGCTGAGGACGCTCTAACATTTGAGGACGTCTCCGTCCTGATGAGACAGACCAGCTGAGGACGCTCTAACGTTTGAGGACGTCTCCGTCCTGATGAGACAGACCAGCTGAGGACGCTCTAACATTTGAGGACGTCTCCGTCCTGATGAGACCGACCAGCTGAGGACGCTCTAACATTTGAGGACGTCTCCGTCCTGATGAGACCGACCAGCTGAGGACGCTCTAACGTTTGAGGACGTCTCCGTCCTGATGAGACCGACCAGCTGAGGACGCTTTAGCGTTTGAGGACGTCTCCGTCCTGATGAGACCGACCAGCTGAGGACGCTCTAACATTTGAGGACGTCTCCGTCCTGATGAGACCGACCACCTGAGGACGCTCTAAAGTTTGAGGACGTCTCCGTCCTGATGAGACCGACCAGCTGAGGACGCTCTAACGTTTGAGGACGTCTCCGTCCTGATGAGACCGACCAGCTGAGGACGCTTTAGCGTTTGAGGATGTCTCCGTCCTGATGAGACCGACCAGCTGAGGACGCTCTAACGTTTGAGGACGTCTCCGTCCTGATGAGACCGACCAGCTGAGGACACTCTAACGTTTGAGGACGTCTCCGTCCTGATGAGACCGACCAGCTGAGGACGCTTTAGCGTTTGAGGACGTCTCCGTCCTGATGAGACCGACCAGCTGAGGACGCTTTAGCGCTTGAGGACGTCTCCGTCCTGATGAGACCGACCAGCTGTGGACGCTTTAACTTTTGAGGACGTCTCCGTCCTGATGAGACCGACCAGCTGAGGACGCTTTAGCACTTGAGGACGTCTCCGTCCTGATGAGACCGACCAGCTGAGGACGCTTTAGCACTTGAGGACGTCTCCGTCCTGATGAGACCGACCAGCTGTGGACGCTTTAGCGTTTGAGGACGTCTCCGTCCTGATGAGACCGACCAGCTGTGGACGCTTTAACTTTTGAGGACGTCTCCGTCCTGATGAGACCGACCAGCTGAGGACGCTTTAGCACTTGAGGACGTCTCCGTCCTGATGAGACCGACCAGCTGAGGACGCTTTAGCACTTGAGGACGTCTCCGTCCTGATGAGACCGACCAGCTGTGGACGCTTTAGCGTTTGAGGACGTCTCCGTCCTGATGAGACCGACCAGCTGTGGACGCTTTAACTTTTGAGGACGTCTCCGTCCTGATGAGACCGACCAGCTGAGGACGCTCTAACGTTTGAGGACGTCTCCGTCCTGATGAGACCGACCAGCTGAGGACGCTTTAGCGTTTGAGGACGTCTCCGTCCTGATGAGACCGACCAGCTGAGGACGCTTTAGCGTTTGAGGACGTCTCCGTCCTGATGAGACCGACCACCTGAGGACGCTCTAACGTTTGAGGACGTCTCCGTCCTGATGAGACCGACCAGCTGAGGACGCTTTAGCGTTTGAGGACGTCTCCGTCCTGATGAGACCGACCAGCTGAGGACGCTTTAGCGTTTGAGGACGTCTCCGTCCTGATGAGACCGACCACCTGAGGACGCTCTAACGTTTGAGGACGTCTCCGTCCTGATGAGACCGACCAGCTGAGGACGCTCTAACGTTTAAGGACGTCTCCGTCCTGATGAGACCGACCAGCTGAGGACGCTCTAACGTTTGAGGACGTCTCCGTCCTGATGAGACCGACCAGCTGAGGACGCTCTAACGTTTGAGGATGTCTCCGTCCTGATGAGACCGACCAGCTGAGGACGCTTTAGCGTTTGAGGACGTCTCCGTCCTGATGAGACCGACCAGCTGAGGACGCTCTAACGTTTAAGGACGTCTCCGTCCTGATGAGACCGACCAGCTGAGGACGCTCTAACGTTTGAGGACGTCTCCGTCCTGATGAGACCGACCAGCTGAGGACGCTTTAACGTTTGAGGACGTCTCCGTCCTGATGAGACCGACCAGCTGAGGACGCTTTAGCGTCGACGTTCCTGCTAACACAAGCATCTCTGATTAGTCGCGTCTCCTTTTTGCTCCTGTGAGCCATACAGTCTCCTTTATTAGGGCTTCCTGTTATTTCTGACGTCCATCAACCGACTTCCTTCACGAGTGGAAATATCAACATAAATGTATAAAAGTGCCTTTAAACCACATAAATGAGATTGAGAGTCTTCAGGTGTGTTTGCTGCCCTGATAAACGGAGCAGGACCTTATTTTGGGTGGTTCAATCCTTCCTCCGCTTCAGCAGCAGCGATGAAGACCAGTGGAGATGATCCTGGAGAGACGCGTTAAACGTCCTGGTTCATCAGCAACGAGCTCTTCGGTCCCGTCAGCAGAGACGCTCTTTGAGTTTGTGCCAGCATCTCCGCGGCTGGAGAGAGAGTATAATTACGTCTGCAGGCGGGAGCATCAGGACTTGTTTTTGTTCATGTCTTCTGAAAAGTGGTTTGGGCTGGAGCTGATGGCCGCTGTGTAGGCAGAAACAAAAGGAAACCCTGCAGATTAGAGCTGAAAACGCAGGAAACAAATGTGGAAACGCAGCGTGTGGGTGAGACGAAGACAAAACCCCCGGGGGTGGGAAAAGTCAAATCCTGATGAATAATCAACAGGATGCTGAGACTCAGTCTAAAGCAAGTTTGTGTCGGAATAAAACAAAAACCAGCTGCTCAACGTTCCTGTTTTCTTACGGATTCTTTCCCGACGATGAAGTTGGTTTAAGGGTTAGGGCTCTGGATGTTGTAGGCTGTTCCGCTGGACTAGCGGGTCGGGTGGTGGAAGAGAGAAAGATGAATGAGAAGATAACAGTGGAGCTGACGGCAGTAAGGAGGATTATTTTCCCAGGGAGAAAAAAGGACAGTGGGTGGATACGAGCTCCTGAACGTTTAACATCGGGCTGGGCGATGGGGCCCTGGGCACAATCACAATATACACTATAGATGGATGTGGTCTTCCTGTACACCTACAGGGGATCACACTCCTGAGCCTCCCTGGTAAGGTCTATTCAGGGTTCTGGAGAGGAGGGTCCGGCGGATTGTCCAACCTCGGATTCAGGAGGAACTATATGGTTTTGGTCCTGGCCGTGGAACACTGGACCAGCTTTGTACCCTTAGGGGATCCTGGAGGGTACGTGGGACTTCGCCCAACCAGTCTACATGTGTTTGTGGATTTGGAGAAGGTGTTTGACCGCGTCCCTCGGGGGGCCCTGTGGGGGGTACTCTGGGAGTATGGGGTACCAGGTCCTCTGATACGGGCTGTTCGGTCCCTGTATGACCGGTGTCAGAGCTCGGTCTGCATTGCCGGCAGTAAGTCGGGCTCGCTCCCAGTGAGAGTTGGACTCCGCCAAGGCTGCCCTTTGTCACCGATTCTGCTCATAACCTTTATGGACAGGATTTCTAGGCGCAGCCAAGGTGTGGAGGGAAAGCTGGAGCATGAGATCAACAGGTGGATGGGTGCTGCGTCTGCAGTGATGCGGGCGTTGTACCGGTCCGTCGTGGTGAAGAGAGAGCTGAGTCAGAAGGCGAAGCTCTCGATTTACCGGTCAATCTACGTTCCTACCCTCACCTATGGTCATGAGCTTTGGGTAGTGACGCGCGTCTCTTCTGGTGGTCGGTTCTGACCTGGTTCTGACGGTGATCTGAGCTCCAGAAATCCACATTTAATTTTTTAAACCCCTCCATGGGTCTCCAGAGTGGACCTCCCTGACCCGGTTGTGACCGATGTGGGCTTCTCAGCTGCAGAAACGCCCTCAGGCACGGAGATAGAGGCGTTGTTCCTCTGATCTGGAAACCCGTGGACTCGATGTGCAGACAGGCTGGAGTAGGCGCAGCCTTCACACACTCTAGTTTATCAACATGAACACAACCCAACACTAGTAAACACACACTGACTGGATCACATGACCTCTCTACCCTAAAACTAGCCTCTCCACACTGAGCTGAGGCAGCCTAGCTTCTAAGTCCCTTTGGTTACGTCAGAGTTCACATTTAGAAAGAGAAAGGAACTTTTTACTAGAAAACTGCTGTTATGTGTTTAAAACCAAATATCCAAAATAAGCTTTTCTAATAGGATTTTTTAGACAACGTTTTGTATGAATTGGAAAAAAAACCCCTGTAATTTGTTGTTTAAAGAGACGAAGGCATAGCGAGGAGAAAGGTTTTGGTTCTACAAACAGACACTAGGGGGTGCTCAAAGCAAGCCAAACAGCCTGATCTCCTTAAATATAAAGTTCCGTTTTAAAAGCTGCACTGAAGATGAACACATGAACCAGATACAGAAATAACCCGAATAATCATAATAATCAGGCTCCAGATGATAAATTAAATCTGTTTCTAATGTAAACCTTGTTGATTCTCTTTGATAACTCAGAATAAAAACGATGAGTTTAGAGCTAGTAAAGGTTCTGGTTCCTGTTGGACATCTGGGATGTTTTAACCCACATATCTGATACCAATCCTTGTTCTCCTCCCATCAGGACCCTTCGTGGAGCGAGCGATCCTCACCAGTAAAACCAGTGAAGCCGTCTGGTTCCACAGCCAAGATGTTTTACCCAACGTTGCTCAGACGGACAAGGAATGAAACGCTTGTGTCGCTGTAAATAAAGCAAATGCTGAATAAAGTTTTAGTTCAGGACCTCCTGAGAATCACAAAAGTTCATCTAATCAACCAAACCAGAACAATGTAAAGGTGTTTGAGTTTTGAAGCCTGAAGGTCACCCGAGTGGACAGACATACCTTTTAAAGCTTTTTACTGCGGGAGAAGTTTTTAAGTTGGATTTTAAATTCAGATGAGTGGAACCTAGGTCACATCAAAGTAAACGTCTGCGTGGAGTTGCGTGTCTCCCCATGCACGCGTGGGTTTCCTCTGGGTACTCCGGTTTCCCCCACAGATCATCACATGCCCTATAGGTTATAAGTCGCTTTGGATAAAAGCGTCTGCTAAATCAATAAACGTAAACATCCTTAGTGAAAGAATAGTTTAGTGGCTCGGTGTGAAAGTGTGTGCAGTACAGCTAAATAAAGTACTTTTATTTTGTTAACGATTAAGCCTGTCTGGAGTCCGGTTGTAATTCAGCCATCCGACCTCCAGGAGGCAGTGCTCAACATGATTCTGCAGCCTGCTGCTCCTAAACCTGATGATGTAGAGCTTTCTTTATTTCAGTAGTTTACCTGAAGCCTGAATAAACCTGACGATGTAGACTTTTCTACATTTCAGTAGTTTACCTGAAGCCTGAGTAAACCTGACGATGTAGACTTTTCTACATTTCAGTAGTTTACCTGAAGCCTGAGTAAACCTGACGATGTAGACTTTACTACATTTCAGTAGTTTACCTGAAGCCTGAGTAAACCTGACGATGTAGACTTTTCTACATTTCAGTAGTTTACCTGAAGCCTGAGTAAACCTGACGATGTAGACTTTTCTACATTTCAGTAGTTTACCTGAAGCCTGAGTAAACCTGACGATGTAGACTTTTCTACATTTCAGTAGTTTACCTGAAGCCTGAGTAAACCTGACGATGTAGACTTTACTACATTTCAGTAGTTTACCTGAAGCCTGAGTAAACCTGACGATGTAGACTTTTCTACATTTCAGTAGTTTACCTGAAGCCTGAGTAAACCTGACGATGTAGACTTTTCTACATTTCAGTAGTTTACCTGAAGCCTGAGTAAACCTGACGATGTAGACTTTTCTACATTTCAGTAGTTTACCTGAAGCCTGAGTAAACCTGACGATGTAGACTTTTCTACATTTCAGTAGTTTACCTGAAGCCTGAGTAAACCTGACGATGTAGACTTTTCTACATTTCAGTAGTTTACCTGAAGCCTGAGTAAACCTGACGATGTAGACTTTACTACATTTCAGTAGTTTACCTGAAGCCTGAGTAAACCTGACGATGTAGACTTTTCTACATTTCAGTAGTTTACCTGAAGCCTGAGTAAACCTGACGATGTAGACTTTTCTACATTTCAGTAGTTTACCTGAAGCCTGAGTAAACCTGACGATGTAGACTTTTCTACATTTCAGTAGTTTACCTGAAGCCTGAGTAAACCTGACGATGTAGACTTTTCTAAATTTCAGTAGTTTACCTGAAGCCTGAGTAAACCTGATGATGTAGACTTTTCTGCATTTCAGTAGTTTACCTGAAGCCTGAGTTAACCTGATGATGTAGACTTTTCTACATTTCAGTAGTTTACCTGAAGCCTGAGTAAACCTGATGTAGAGCTTTCTACATTTCAGTAGTTTACCTGAAGCCTGAGTAAACCTGAGTGACGATGTAGACTTTTCTACATTTCAGTAGTTTACCTGAAGCCTGAGTAAACCTGACGATGTAGACTACTACATTTCAGTAGTTTACCTGAAGCCTGAGTAAACCTGATGATGTAGACTTTTCTGCATTTCAGTAGTTTACCTGAAGCCTGAGTAAACCTGATGTAGAGCTTTCTACATTTCAGTAGTTTACCTGAAGCCTGAGTAAACCTGATGTAGAGCTTTCTACATTTCAGTAGTTTACCTGAAGCCTGAGTTAACCTGATGATGTAGACTTTTCTACATTTCAGTAGTTTACCTGAAGCCTGAGTAAACCTGATATAGAGCTTTCTACATTTCAGTAGTTTACCTGAAGCCTGAGTAAACCTGACGATGTAGACTTTTCTACATTTCAGTAGTTTACCTGAAGCCTGAGTAAACCTGACGATGTAGACTTTTCTACATTTCAGTAGTTTACCTGAAGACTGAGTAAACCTGACGATGTAGACTACTACATTTCAGTAGTTTACCTGAAGCCTGAGTAAACCTGATGATGTAGACTTTTCTGCATTTCAGTAGTTTACCTGAAGCCTGAGTAAACCTGACGATGTAGACTTTTCTACATTTCAGTAGTTTACCTGAAGCCTGAGTAAACCTGACGATGTAGACTTTTCTACATTTCAGTAGTTTACCTGAAGACTGAGTAAACCTGACGATGTAGACTACTACATTTCAGTAGTTTACCTGAAGCCTGAGTAAACCTGATGATGTAGACTTTTCTGCATTTCAGTAGTTTACCTGAAGCCTGAGTTAACCTGATGATGTAGACTTTTCTACATTTCAGTAGTTTACCTGAAGCCTGAGTAAACCTGATGTAGAGCTTTCTACATTTCAGTAGTTTACCTGAAGCCTGAGTAAACCTGAGTGACGATGTAGACTTTTCTACATTTCAGTAGTTTACCTGAAGCCTGAGTAAACCTGACGATGTAGACTACTACATTTCAGTAGTTTACCTGAAGCCTGAGTAAACCTGATGATGTAGACTTTTCTGCATTTCAGTAGTTTACCTGAAGCCTGAGTTAACCTGATGATGTAGACTTTTCTACATTTCAGTAGTTTACCTGAAGCCTGAGTAAACCTGATGTAGAGCTTTCTACATTTCAGTAGTTTACCTGAAGCCTGAGTAAACCTGATGTAGAGCTTTCTACATTTCAGTAGTTTACCTGAAGCCTGAGTTAACCTGATGATGTAGACTTTTCTACATTTCAGTAGTTTACCTGAAGCCTGAGTAAACCTGATATAGAGCTTTCTACATTTCAGTAGTTTACCTGAAGCCTGAGTTAACCTGATGATGCAGACTTTTCTACATTTCAGTAGTTTACCTGAAGCCTGAGTTAACCTGATGATGCAGACTTTTCTACATTTCAGTAGTTTACCTGAAGCCTGAGTAAACCTGCAGCAAAAGCCTCGGTTCGTTTCTCCTGAGGGAAAAATAAATGGTTCATCTTCAGAATTGAGCATGCATTTAGATTCTTACTCCTCACAAATAATCATTTAATGTTTTCATTTGTGAAACTATAAAAAATAAATGTTTAACTAGTTATTTGAACGTTGACCTAACACTAAGTTAGCAGTAGGTCAAAGTTCACCTGATCCTGCCCTACCTCCCACACCGCCACCAGCAGTTATAAATAGCTGCAGGAAGCTGAAACTGATTCTGATCTGTGTTTTGGACCGAGTGCAGATGAGCTTTCTGCCATGTGACAGTGAGGAATCTTGTTCCGGTTAAACATCCCTGCCATCCCTCAGCAGCTCAGAGTGGTACGGCTCGGTGCCGCTCCGTTTGGCTGACCTGAAACCATCAGCATGAGTCGGTCCGTCACAGAAACACCAACGCTTCCGTTTTAGAACTAAAACTGGAAGGTTTTCATGTTTTAATGGTGACAGGGACTTAAGGTCCCACCCTGGAACCAGAGGATTTGAGCCCCAACTGTTGCAGGGCTTGTGCACTTGGGCAAGGCACGTCACCCTCCTGCTGCTGGTGGTTGGAGGGACTGGTGGTGCCTGGATGGCAGCTTTACTACCTGTGTCAGTGGCCGTGTTCGAGATGAGCCAGTTCTGCGCAGATTCGATCACCGGTGATCGGTGAGCAGTGCATGCCGGTTAGATTTGTGTGTGACTTGACGCCGACTTGCTCTGACGTCATGCATACGTAGGCAACGATAACCTCGTGAGATCGAGGAGGCCGCAGATTTTGGAGCAAGGCGCTGCAGTTGCTCTCCACCGGCTGCAAAACCTAGAGGATGACGGGAAACGCCTGGCTCTCACCTGATCTTAGATCTGATTGGTTCACATTTTGATCCGAACATCCGGTGGTAGAACATGAAATGTTAGTTGGTCACATGTATTCTGTAAATCATGTTACGTTGATGATGACAACTATATAAGCCATAAGGAGAAATGTAATTTGTGTTCTATGTCAAGTTTCCTATGAGCACACTGAACCTACAGCTGATAACCTTTACTTATTATTACAGTCATGTCTTCATATACAATATATGATATCCATGAGCACGTGAGGATGTGTTCCAGCTGCTAACAGGCACCACAATTAAAATGACAAATTAAACAAGTGTGAACTCTAACGCGATATCTTCGTCCGTCGTCACCCGTGAGCTACACATGTAGGAAAATCTGTCCAACTTAAACTCCCGACTTTCAGCCACTCCCCCTTTTGCGTCAGTCTGCTCTCGTCTGTTTTCCATTTATAGTTACAAACGTGAGTTATGTCTATTGGGTTTCTGGAAGTCTACGATGTAGCGCCTGTCTCTTTAAAACACGCCCCTATCTGAACATGTGCTCTGATTGGTGAGATTGTTTTAAGATAACAGCCTTTTTTTTTGACTCTACCTATCAACCTATGAGGCAGGCCTTCTGGTCACCAGTTAGGCTCCTCCTCCTCATGCTGGTCACCAGTTAGGCCCCTCCCCCTCACGCTGGTCACCAGTTAGGCTCCTCCCCCTCACGCTGGTCACCAGTTAGGCTCCTCCCCCTCACTCTGGTCACCAGTTAGGCTCCTCCCCCTCATGCTGGTCACCAGTTAGGCTCCTCCCCCTCACATGGTCACCAGTAAAAGACAATTAAACTTTTTCTAATGTAAATTTAATTAGAATAAATCTGCTGAATCAATTTGGACTTTATTTTCTAATCAGATGTTAACATTTGTGTCCAAATACAAAACAAGCTGTATATTTACACACCACCCACCCTGGACACGTCTCTTTGACTCGCTCCCATCTGGCAGGAGGCTCCGATCCATTCGGACCAGAACCTCTCACCACAAGAAGAGTTTATTCCCCTCTGCGGTCGGTCTCATGAACAACAATCGTAGACCCGCCCACTCCAGCTGCTTAGTTCCAGTCGCATGACCCAGTGTTGTGTTTGCACCTGAACTGACCCGCTCTGAGCTACACTGACTTGTATGAAGTAGCTGCTTCTCTAATTATCGTCTCTCTATATTATCATTTCATTGTGTTTATTTCTAAATTCTAACTTTTCTCATCATTTATTTTTCCTGCACCAAAACCCGCAGCAGCTTCCTAATGTTGTGATTCTCACACAGAAGGCAATGAAGCCTTCTGGTTCTGGTTCTGGTATTAGAAGACCTCCCAGTTTTTCAGAAGAATACAGAATGTGTAATAAATGCGGCCTCAATAAATCCTTGAGTTGTTCTTTTGCCACAAATGAGTTGAAAAATTAATTTGGAGAAAAACCACCTTGAATGAGGATAAGCTGACAGCCATGGTGCTGAAACAGCGCTTGTGTGTTTTAATGGTGATAATGCTAAAACCTTAAACGTAAACGGATCCATAAGACCTGTGGTCACAGTTAAAAGCGGCCATGCAGACCCTTCCAGGAGCTGCCAATCAGGAGCAGTCATGTCCCACACCTGCAGCACCAGGAGGAGGTGATGGCTGAAGTTCTACCTCCTAAATGTGAGCAGTCAGAAAAATCTACCATGTTTATTTCAGCTTTATTCATTCTGCAGAAACATTTGATGTTTCATCTGCACTTTTCCTCTTCTCAGGGATACTTCCCGTCCCTCTGCAGGACCCAGAGCCTTCTTTTGTATCACTGCAACTCTTAAAGAACCAGGTGTGTGTGTGTGTGTGTGCGCGCGCTGAACATTTCCAGCGGTAAATTAGATTAAACGATGTTTTCCCTCAGATGATCTCACACCAGATAATTCCCTGTAATCCGGGAGGAGCGGAGCCCCATCATGTCAGATTATGAGTGGGAGGGGGGATGTAGAGGTGGGACGTCCTCCGGAAGAGAAGGAGGGAGTAGAGCCAGCCTCGCGCATAAAGTCCCACCGGTTCTGAACGAGGTGGTGGGGGGGACCACCTGGATCTGAGTCTGGAGAGAGAGACCACCTGGATCTATGGTGGGGGGGACCACCTGGATCTGAGTCTGGAGAGAGAGACCACCTGGATCTGAGTCGAGAGAGAGAGAGAGAGAGAGAGAGAGAGAGAGAGAGAGAGAGAGAGAGAGAGAGAGAGAGAGAGAGGTGGGAATACTGGAGCAGGTTTCGGGATCGCTGCATTCCCGCCGCGGAGCGCTACGCCAGGACCCGCAGCGCTCCTTCCTGAACTGAACCTGGATCTAATGTTTGTTTCCGTGGTGCTGGAGAAGGTCTCCTTCTCCTGAAGTAGGAACGCAAACCGCTCCGGGATCTGGACCTGGAGCCGACCATGAGGTGGTGGGTTTTTGTCGGCGCTCTGGCCGGGATCCTGTCGGCCGCCCCTGGGACGCACGGTGGGTTATTTACGGTCTCTAACAGCTGCTGTGGGTCCAGGCTCAGCGGGGAGCATGGGGGAGTTGGGTTAGAACAACTTTATCTTTAGCATCTGCAGAACTTCCTGCACCAGACCAGCAGAGCCTCTGGAGGCTGCTTGTCCGAGCTGATGTGCTTTTTTACCTCTATCAACATCAAACACTGTCCAGCATGTTGTCCCTGTTTCCCAACACCAGTGTGCTGCTGACACACACCTGACTCAAATGAACGAGTGATTAAAGACTTCCGCAGACCTTGATGTCCTCCTGAGGAGCCGATGTCAATCAGGTGTGCTGAAGCAGGTCAGAGTGCCCTGAGGACCAGGGTTGGGGAACCTCAGTAGGGTCAGAGCAGCTGTTCCTGAACCATCCCTCTCATTTTGGAGCCCGGTTTCATGCAGGAGAAGAACCAGGCTTCAGCATCCTAAACCTCTCCTCTGAAACCAGAACAAACGCTTAGAAACGAGATCCACGCCGAAAGACCAAAGTTTAAAACAGCGATGAGATTTGAGCTCTTCTGCTTTGTGGTCTCTGAGATTCTTCTCAGTAACCAAAGTTCCAACATTCTGATTATTCCCGCGAGTATTCCCGGAGGGATTCTTCCTTTTTATTCCAAATGCTAACCTTAAAGTGGCTGAAGTTTGCGTTTGAATCCCACAAAGGATAAAAAAGTACAAACGGATTAAGTTTAAACTCTGATGCATAAGTGTGTCTCAGCCATACACCTGACCGGCATGGGGCTGGGAACTCTCAAAGTACACACACACACACACACACACACACACACACACACACGCGCGCACGCACGCACGCACGCACGCACGCTGAGTTTCCCATAAACAAGACAACTGTACCCAGGGGTGGACTGGGACCAAAATTCGGCCCTGGCATTTTTACGAATCGTCGGCCCTCAGTCGGCCCCCCCAACTGGGAGAGCGGTGGGGCTGGGGGGTGTTGCCGCCCGCGGACTGGTCTCTAGATCGAATGTGAGATCTAATATGGACTGGGACTGTTAAATAACAAGCAGGGCCAGACCGCTGAGACCGGGAGCCCTGGCCTTCCAAATCAACTCATTCTCCACGGGCAGAGATCAGCAGGACATTAGCTACATGCTAACGTGGTAAAACAACTCCTACGTCGTCGCTCTACCACATTTTTCTTTCTAAAAACGCCTGAAAAAACTCAGTTAGCTTCGGGTTACCATGTAGCTAATGTTCTGCAGATCACCAACTGTGGAGTAGTGTCGGCCCAAGCTAGGCAAGCAGCCCACTTGGCTAGGCGGCCCACCGGGACAGTGCCAGAATGCCAGATAGGCCAGTCCACCCCTGACTGTACCTGAAGTGGACTTGGCTGCAGCTCTTTCCTCTAGTCCAGGGGTGGGGAACCTTTGTCTTATAAAGGGCCATTAAAGTTTTTTAATGGTTCTCTGATGCTATAATAAACACATATCAAGTGATGCAATATAAAGAACAATATAAAGTCTATAACTACTGTGTTCTAAGCCTGGGAATTGCTGATTTTTTGCACATCAGACTCTCCTAATGAGATGGCTGGAACTGTTTTTCTTTGGAGAGGCATTTGATGTCAGCTGGTAGGGTTGAAGATGCTATTCAAACCTGGTTTTCCAAGTTTGGGTCAGTCAGTCTTGATCGGAAGCGACTCATTGCAAGTGTCAGTTTTGAGAAGAGCTGTTCACGTTTGTATGTTGTCCCAAACAGAGATGCAAACTTCAGGGCGTGTCTCCTCAGGTTGGGAAAATCCTAAATCTGCACAGATGTGCAGTTTGTAAAAGTCCAGCAGAGAGAGGTTGTTGTACTTTTCTTTGAGCTCTGTGTTATTTTGCTGTTCAATTATTTCCATTAGAAGGTTGTCTGGCACAGATGGTTGCACATTAAACGGTGTAGCAAAGATGTCCAGTTCCTTCTGAATACTTTTCACATCTGGAAACCTGTTGTCAGATGCCTGGATGAGTTTTGCACACTCCACAGCATATTCAGCTGTAACGTCAGGTTTTTGCTCTTGCAGGGTTGGACAGTGCACCGTTTCCCTTTTCCAGTGGTCCTTGCCAGAGCTTTAACTTCATTTCAAATGAAGTGACATTTGAAAGCAGGGAGCTGATGAGCTGGTTGGGACCTTGCAGCTTGATATTTAGCTCTGACAGGTGCTTGGTGATGTCCACCGTGAAGGCCAGGTCACTGAGGAACTTGTCATCACTGAACTCCGAGACAGGTTTCCCCTTCATCTCCATGAAATGTCTGACTTCTTCCCGCAGTGTATAAGACCGTACAAGCATATCTGCACAGCTCAGCCAGCGCACTTCACAGTGATAAACGAGATCTCCGTACTCTGACTCAATTTTGCTGAGGAGCATGGACGTAATTTTCACTTGGGGGGGGGGGGGGGGGGGGGATCTTTACAGTATGCTCTAATGCTGGGGTGTCAATATGCGGCCCGCGGGCCAGATCCGGCCCGCAAGTGGGTTAAATCCGGCCCGTGAGATGGTTGTGTAAACTTTATTTTCATACTTTACAATGTAGAGTGAAAATAAACGTATCTTTGTGAGCAAGTAATGAGTATAAATAAAACAAAGCTG
The DNA here is from genome assembly GCF_043380555.1 of Nothobranchius furzeri. NCBI lineage: Eukaryota > Metazoa > Chordata > Actinopteri > Cyprinodontiformes > Nothobranchiidae > Nothobranchius > Nothobranchius furzeri. The sequence goes on along the minus strand of NC_091750.1, from coordinate 40,042,840 downwards.
CTCTCAAGGCTCACACAAGAACTTGAATCACATCCTGAAGTTGGCCGCCACTCAGGATGTGACTTGATATTGATGTGCTGGTGAAAGCTAAAAGATGTAAAGTAAAATGAGTCAAATATACTTTAAGTGATGCATGAAACTGATCTAGCCATGTGATCTGTAAGCTCTTTGAATCACTAAGGAATGTTTTTTTTAATTTATTGATTTTTTTATTTATTTCAAATTTTCAAGTACACTTCAGGTGTCGTACTTGTACTATTTTGGATGCACTGTCCTCAGGCTCCAGCCTTGTTTTATATTGATTGTATTAAAACAAAGAAAACAATCTGAAGTTGATTTTAATTTACCGGTCCGGCCCACTTGGGACTAGATTTCCCTCAATGTGGCCCCTGAGCTAAAATGAGTTTGACACCCCTGCTCTAATGAGAAACAGGCTTCAACACAAACGGTTGTTTTCCGCTTGGTCCTAGAGCTCAACCAGTGTCAATTTAATATAGCGTAATATTGTTTTCGGATGATAAAAAGTGCAGGGGTCAAACCTTGACTCTGGAAAACGTGGGGGGGGGCATGTCCCCCCTGTCCCCCCCAAAAATTACGTCCATGCTGAGGAGCTCTTTGAACTGGCGGTTGTTCAGCCCTCTGCTTTTGATGAAGTTTATGGCTGACACAACGGGTTTCATTACGTTGTTTAGCTTCAGGGAATGTGCGCAACGACTCTCTCGGCAACCATTGAAATCACCTGCATCCAGACCCAAACGGCTCATTTCTTTTTTTTTTTTTTTACCATTGCAGTCAGTCCTTTCTGACCAACCATTGCAGGCGCTCCATCAGTGGAGATCCCGCTCAGCTTTTTGAATGGCAGTTCAAAATAGTTCATTGCCACAACAACTTGTTGAAACAAATCTTCACCTTTAGTAGTGGCGTGCATGGCTTGCAAAGGCAGCAACTCCTCCTCTGTTTCAGAATCGACCGTAATTCCACGCACAAAAATTGCTAGCTGTGCTGTGTTGGTGATGTCCTTCGTCTCATCACAGGCCAAAGAAAAATACTCAGTTTCTTGCAGTTTCTTCCGTGTATTTTTAATATCTTGTGCCATATCAGCCATCCAATCAGACACGGTTCTTCGAGGCAAACTGATGCTTTGAAATAATCGCACCTTGTCGGGGACGAGCAGCTCTGCGGCAGCTACGAGGCACTCCTTTACAAACTCTCCTTCAGCGTGTGGTTTCAGCTTCTTTGCTGTTAATGCACTCACCTGGAAACTTGCACGCGTGATCTTCTCTCTGTCAGTCTGCGGACGTGTGAAAGCTGCTTGTTGAGCAATCAAACTCCGACGAAGAGCCCTTATTTTATCCAAGCGCATTTGTCCTTTTAACTCAGCGAGTTTACCATGTTTTGAAGTGTAATGGTGCTCGAGATTCGCCCTTTTCATTACTGCCAGCACATCGCCACAAACTAAGCACGCTGGCTTGCCTCTCACTTCAACGAATAAAAAATCATTTGTCCGTTTTTCCTGGAATACTTGGCATTCTGCATCCGCCTTCCTCTTCTTGACAGCATCCATGATTAACGCTTAGTCGTCTGTCTCAGTCACATAATGATGTTCATCTCATGGTGTATTCACTGACGCTGAGCCTAACTCAGACATTTATTTTTCAGCGATAAAATGTTTTTTTCCCCAACTTTCTAAAACAAATGTTCATTGATAAATTCTAAAGGTTTTTGGTCTGGCGGTCCGGTTGAAACGGTCTCGCGGGGCCGTATCCGGCCCTGAGGCCGGACGTTCCCCACCCCTGCTCTAGTCTAAATGACTTGGACACGTCTTTAAAACCACAACAAGAAGAAGCTAAAAGCATTTCTTCTAAAGAAAGATGTCTGCACTGTCACCAGACGCCATGTTTCGTTACACCTAAAACAAAACTAGAGTTGCGAGGGACAGTCGGCGTTGCCGCCTTTTTCTCGTCTCGTCTCGTCTCGTCTTCCTCCGCTTATCCGGGTCCGGGTCGCGGGGGCAGCATCCCAACTAGGGAGCTCCAGGCCGTCCTCTCCCCGGCCTTGTCCACCAGCTCCTCCGGCAGGACCCCAAGGCGTTCCCGGACCAGATTGGAGATGTAACCTCTCCAACGTGTCCTGGGTCGACCCGGGGGCCTTCTGCCGGCAGGACATGCCCGAAACACCTCCCCGGGGAGGCGTCCAGGAGGCATCCTGACCAGATGCCCAAACCACCTCAACTGGCTCCTTTCGATCCGGAGGAGCAGCGGTTCTACTCCGAGTCCCTCCCGAATGTCCGAGCTCCTCACCCTATCTCTAAGGCTGAGCCCGGCCACCCTACGGAGGAAACTCATTTCGGCCGCTTGTATCCGCGATCTCGTTCTTTCGGTCATTACCCAAAGCTCATGACCATAGGTGAGGATTGGGATGTAGATCGACCGGTAAATCGAGAGCCTGGCTTTCTGGCTCAGCTCCCTCTTCCCCACGACAGATCGGCTCAGCGTCCGCATCACTGCAGACGCCGAACCAATCCGCCTGTCGATCTCCCGATCCCTCCTACCCTCACTCGTGAACAACACCCCGAGATACTTAAACTCCTCCACTTGAGGTAGGACCTCTCCCCCGACCCGGAGGTGGCAAGCCACCCTTTTCCGGTCGAGAACCATGGTCTTTTTCTGATCATTATTATTTTTGAGCTGGCTAGTCCCACCCCTCATGTGCTTTTCTGGCTGAGTGACCTGACTAGTCGTCGTGTAGACAGAGGACGAGGCTGGCCAGGCAGTCTGGCACCACCATTAACGGCATCACTATCACCACCAGCACCACAGGCTAACAGTGGCAGACGAGGTAGTAAATGGGTCACAGAAATGATGAATATTCCAGCGATGGTAATAAAACTGTTTTACTAAACGAGGACAAATATATGCGAGTGTACGGTCGTGAAGAAGCAAAGAGCAGGCTGTTTCTGCTGCCCCCCCCCCCCCCCCCCCCCCCGCCTAAAGATGTAAATAAAATCAAAGTGATATTTCCATAAGCTTATGAACTAAAGCCTAAATGGATCTTCTAGTGCAGACATGTGTTAAAGATGGCTGCTTTTGTTTCAGCCCCTCTAGCTGTTAGCACATCGATCTGCTCAGGACTACTTCTCCACCCTGAGGTTGTTCTCAGCTCTCGGCAACAGGTACAATACTAGAAGTGGTTCAGAACCAGATCAGAGTTTTTCTGAGTTTAGTCCAACTTTTAAAACGATCTAGATGCATTTCTGTGTTCGCGTCGCCCTAAAACACAAACCAGTCTAGTCCGGTGTGACCATGTCTGTGTTTTACTACTGCAACTACTGCTGTTTCACTTCTGAACGATGGATCATCTGTCTTTAGTCTCTGGAGACTGAATGGAGTCAAGTCGTTGAGAAAGGTCATGAGGTCAGAAAGTCTGTTTTGGAGTGAAGGGAAATGGAGAATAAAATAATCTGAACGAAGACATTTGAGCTTAAATCTCAAACTCTCATCTTGACTTTTGTTTTCCATCTTTGAATGGGGAAGGTTCAGACCAGAGGTACTCAGTTCTGGGCCTGGAAGGTCAGCATCCAGCATGTTTTAGAGGTTCTTCTGCTCCAACACACGTGTGCTGCAGCTCATCGGGCTCTGCAGAAGCCTGTTAATCTCCTGATTGAAACCAGGTGTGTTGCAGCAGGTCGAACTAAAACGTGCTGGCCTCCGGCTCCAGGCCTGGAACTGAATATCCCTAGCCTAGTGAACTAGACCAAATTCTTGCTTTGCAAAGTTTGGTCTAGGCATGCTCCATTGGAACCTCCACAGCTCCTACCAGGACTCTGGCTAGCCAATCACAGCTCTCTAGAGGGGTTTCAAACACACAAAGAGCTGTGATTGGTCCATAATGGTGGGCCAATCATAGTGCTCTATCTGCTTAGTGAACAAATCACAGAGCTTTATCCACTTTGTGGGCCAATCAGGGCACTCTATATGCCTGGTGGGTGGGATGATGCAACAGAGTGAAACAAGAGTATGCCACATTCATTGTCCAGTGGAATGCAGAGATCATTTGAAAGACAACGGTAGAACCCGCCCCACAACCGAGAGCCGTCAATGGAGCGTGGCCAGACTAAATAATACATTTATTTAGTCTGGCTTGCCAGGCTAGAATATCCCTGCTTCAGGAGAACAGACGGAACCGTTTCCTGCTTTTCTCATCGACTACCGCTGGACCCGGTAAACTCATCTGCTTCTGAAGAAATCTGGACCCATTTGGACTCATGGTGTTTTCTTTGTCATTGCAGGAGCTTGTGTCTACGAGGGATCGCTGCACGCGGTAGGTGTTTCATCCACGCCCATGTGCAGTTGTGTGGTTTTGTAAGGCCTGATGGGTCTGAGCTCATGTCTCATGGAGGTGGGGCGTCTCCAGGTCGGTGTGAGTGACAGATGAAGCTGCTAAGTGTCTGTGTGCAGAGATATCATCAGTGATGTTCCTCATCTATAATGCAAAGTGGATGCTGGCTTTGTGGATGCTAACGGTGATGATGCAGCTGTTCTGAGCCTCAGCTCTCCCAGCAGGTTTCTGATGAAGGCACCAATCCCGGTGCTCCATCTGGAGGGTTTAGGGTCAGAAGGGTTCAATATCACTAAAGAAAATACCTCACAGCTTTCCTAAATGTCTCAAAATGCCCACAGGACTCAATCTGTAGACGTTTCTCTGCTCCGGCACACCTGATCAGAAGCAACAGGTGACTAACAGACGTCTGCAGGACTTGAGGACCAGGATTGGTCGAGGCGGATCAGATGTGTCACAAAAAACATTTCAGATTGTTTTTGCTGTGTGCAGTGATGCTGTGTGGTCCTCCAGCACTGCCTCTGGTTATTAACCCTTCTTCATGCGGTCTGCTTTGTTTAGCGGCTGGCCACAGAAAACATGGCGTCTCTAGTGTTCTCTCCTTTGGCGTTGGGAATGATTTGGTAGAGAGCAGCGCGTCATTCTCCAAGAGTTGTTCAGAAAAATGTTCCAAAGAAGTTGGTAACAGAGGCTTGATGCATGTTTGGTCTAGATGCAGCTTCTCGTCGGCGTCGCCAGCATCTTTTTACTGTGAGGAGTTAAATCTGCTGCAGGTGCTGAACCACACGTGTGAGCTGAAGGTGATCAAAGTCTCCCCGTGGAGGAGTTGGGCTTCCCAGGCTGCCTCTGCCCTGCAGTGTTAGCAGGGTACAGGGTACCGCAAAGCTCTTACCATTCAGGCACTGTTGAGAAGCTGTCCCTCCTGAGCTTTAGAGGATGTGGTGTGACCAAATATGGTAAATGGGGGTGTTTCTGTATGTAAATGACTGAGCAGACAGCATCCATCAACTACAGAGCAACATGCGGACGGGTGGCTGCCGCATCTTCCATAAATCAGAACTTTGGTTGAGATTCATTGGCAGGGTGGACTATCGGACAGTTTCTTCCAACGTTTGGTCCTCGGGAGGAGGGATCTGGAGTCATCGCTGCCTGGATGGGGAGACTCGGGGCCTGATGACACAAACCTGTTTCATCCAGTCTTTTGCGACAGCCAAGCAGAGCCGAAGGGTCAGGGTTGGGGTTAGCCCAAAACTAACGTGGGGATTGTTCAGGCCTCTCTTTTCTCACAGCGGTGTGTCAAATAAAAGCACTCCTTGTCTTCATTTAAAAGGTTTTGCTCATGAATATCTAAAAAGTTGTTTGGCCTCTAACTTGCCTTTACTGTTGAGTTTACAAGTTACTTCCTGCTTTATTTTGATAAGCCCATTCACCTTTTCCTGCTTTCATAGATCACCTGACTCTTCCCCACCTGTCTATGAAGAATTATGGCTACTGCTAACCGCGGCAGCAGCAGCTACTTGCAGCTGGAGGTTGCCACGGTAACACCCATAAAGTAAATACTGATGGAGGCGTAAATGTTTGTGAAACAGCATTTAAAGCAGCTGCATTGAAATGTTTTATTAATTTTAGTCGGGGAGCCTAGGGCTCTTCCTTTTTCTGGTCAGCTCATGAGTTCCTGAACGGGGCTAAAAGAGTCCATACGTTACATATGTGACATCACCACATAAACTCCTCCCCCCTAGCGTAGCTGCTACTTATCACATGACCAGATTTGTGGTGGTTCTCTCCTCCTGTGGGAAGGTTGCTGAACTTCCAGCCCTTTTCCCTCCGTTTTCTCCGTGTCTGGTTCGATGACGTCACTCTGGTGAAGCGCATTTGTAGTCCTGGACTTATTTTCACACAAAACCTAAAATGTCGTTTCCCCGTTAGAAAATAAGCGCGTCCTTGGTATCAAAATGCTTCTTTAAGGTTCACGGACATCATAAATGAAATCCGTAGTACAAAACAAGCGGAGGTAGAAAATGGCGTTTTAGCCCCGTTGACTTGCGTTCATTTGTTCGTTCTTCCAGGCGACCAGTGGTCCGGAAGTAGGTGGGCGGGACTTAGGCTCCCTATAGTGGTAATCCTCTTAGCCTAGCTAAAACTTGCTGTTAGCTGGTCCCTATCAAACCTGGTCAGAGCTACAGGACGGGTAAAGTCGGGTATTGTTTCATATTTCATGTGGTTGGCGAGGAATCTGGACTTCCAGATGATGGGCTGCAGCAGGAAGGATGCAGCAACGCTGATGGCAACCATGTGGACTGATACTGCCCTGATGTGTCTGATAGCTGGTTATCAGTTTGTTCCTTCAAAACGATCTGAAGCTGCAGCAGACGGAGGTCCACCGTTGTTCTAAAACAAGTGTAGAGCTGCTTTAATTGCCATTCAGTGCCCTGATAGCCACAGGATAAAAGCTGCTGTGTGGTCTTTTTGTCCTCGTTTTAGTGCTCCTGTATCTTTTGCCTGATGGCAGTTATTGGAACAGATCGTGAGCAGGGTGTGAGGGATCTTTTGGGGTGCTTTCCACCCTCCTGAGTCAGCGAAAGTTGTGTAGTTCATCCAGCGAAGACAAAGGTCAGCCGATGATCTGCTGGGCGGTCTCCACAATCCTTTAAGTGATTTCCTCTGTGCTGATGTGCAGCTAGCGAACCACGCGCAGAAGCAGTAGCACACGATGCTCTCTATGGAACAGTGATAGAAGGACACCAGCAGTTTTTGTGAGATGTGTTTTTCCTGAGGAACCTCAGGAAATAAAGTCTCTGCTGAGCCTTCTTTGCCATCGCTGTTGTGTTCTCACCCCAGGACAGGTCGTCTGTGATGCGTACACCCAGGAAGCAGAAATCAGACACCCTCTCCACACAGTCCCCATTGATGAAGAGTGGACTGATATCAGTTTTCTTTTTCCTAAAATCCACAACAATTTCTTTAGTCTTTGCTGTGTTCAGGAGCAGGTTGTTCTCTGTGCACCACGCTGTCAGCCGCTGCACTTCGTGCCTATAGGAAGACTCTTCTCCCTCCGATATGAGCCCCACCACAGTGGTGTCATCTGCAAATTTCACAATGATGTTGCTGTTGTGAACGGGTGCACAGTCGTGGGTGTGCAGCGTAAAGAGCAGGGGGCTCAGTACACAGCCCTGGGGGGAGCCAGTGCTAACGGTGATAGCTGAGGAAACAGTATGCTCTAATGGGGAAACAGGCTTCAACACAAACGGTTGTTTTCCGCTTGGTCCTAGAGCTCAACCAGTGTCAATTTAATATAGCGTAATATTGTTTTTGGATGGTAAAAAGTGCAGGGGTCAAAACCTGTCTTTGGAAAAAGTGGGGGGGGGGACATGTCCCCCCGTCCCCCCCAAAAAATTACGTCCATGCTGAGAAATCTACCTGACTTTTACTGTTGCTCCTGTTTGTTCAGACAAGCCAGATGTTTCTCCTGGGACCTTCAGCGTTGGTCTGAACAGTGAAGCGTTCATCTTGCTCTGATTCACACATAAGAATCTGGAACATTTAGCCTCAACTTGCTGTTTATTTTAATATGACCCAGGTCCATGAAGTGATGAGCAGCATGGAGGAAACATTCACACGGTGTGAATGAATGAAGCCTGGACCGATCCTGTAGCCGTCTCTCTGATTAGCACCACTTTATGTTACTTTAGCATGATTATATTCTTGTGTCACTTTTCTCTTGTGATTTCTCACAAATGCAGGTGAAACTTTCTGATAACGAAATGAGATAAAATTTAAATTTTTGGATGTTGGAACAGTCTAAACTTAGCGAGGAAGAAAGAGTTTGTAAATGTTAAAAAGCTGTAAAACCAGTTTGTAACGAGTCAGAAATGAAGCTGTTGGCGTACCAGTTCTCTCCTCAGCACCAAAACAACATCAGTGAAAAGACGGCATGATGCTGGTCCTTCCCGGTGTGGAACCATCATAATGAGATGTTCTGACGTCAGGAGAAACGGAGCTCTGAAGGACCATCCGTCTGTGGCTTTTCCACATCTAAATTATTAAACATCTAGGCACAGCGGCCGTCTCTCGCCGCTCCTTTAAAGATTCTTTTTAAGACTTCCTGCTCGTGTCGTGCAGCTTTCTGCACTTTGGAGGAAGATAAGTTCTTGTTTGTTTTGCAGTAGGCAGCAGAGGATCAGACGGATCTTCTGATGCAGCAACGCCTCCCTGTGGGCCGAGTGTTTAGGGTTATTTTACTGCAGTCTCCAACCTTGCTCTGCAAGATGGATTCTCCTGAGTTTGGAAAACTCCAAACTCAGGAGAATCCATCTTGTACCGCTCCAGTTCAAACCGTCTGACCTCCTGCCTAAAATAGGGCGGACCAATCGTGCATCAGTACTGTGCTGTAGGGCGGGACTTGTAGCATCAAGCGCCCGGCTGGGCAACACAAACATGGCTGCACCGGTTGACACTAACAGTAAACAATGGTCACGATGGCAACGCGGGGTCGACGGCCCTACATGGTCTCGGTCGGACGTCTTAAATTTCCTAAAACATGCAACAGAAAATACCCTAAAAACCCATTCAGATATATTTGTACACGTCTACATGTATAATTGTTATTATGACAACTAGTTACGTGTAGTTTAACATGTAGCATGTTGTGGATCTGTTTAAGTGTACATCCACTGGGTGAGATCATGTTAGAGATAGCTCACCTGTAAGGTACCTGCCCGCCTTGCAAGCTGGGCACCTGGTGGTACGTTGATATGTGTCCCCCCTCTAGGTCAGTTTCTTTTGCACCCATGTTTAGCATAAATATAACTTTAGAAAATCTTATGTGCAGCACAATTATGTATGTTTCAGGGTTTTTCTGCGGGTGGGCGGTTCTAACTCGCAGCTGAAACAGATCTCGAGGGGAGACGCATATCGATATAACACCTGTGCAGGGACATTATTCAGATGGCATACGGAAATGTTTATTCCACTCATGATATTTTATGACATTAATGATATATTTATATAAATATATATTTACTACAGTAATAAGAAGCCTAAATGTTATTTATTAAACGTACAAATGAGATGATGTGACGGCCAGATGTCGGTTCAACTTTCATTATGAAACTATTCTCCAACCATGACGGAACGTCTCGGTGTGACGCCGTTTCAACTGGGTCGCTTTAGCAGGTTCAGTAACATAACTGTGTGACTTAAACACCCTTCAGTGTTTCCTCCTCCGATTCTCATCAGTGTCAGCGGAGGGGAAGTTTGCTTCGCTGCCGGGCGTCTGGCGCGGCACCAGAGAAGGTAGGGCCGGGGGGCCGTCACTGGGGAAAACCTGCCTTTTGTGTACATATTCTTCTCACAAAGCCGGCAGAAATCACCTGAAGACACGGTAATAGGGAGCCTATGCCACTTCCACAACGCGGTCCCCGGAAAACACACACACACACACACACACACACACACACACACACAGCACAACTTCTCCTGCTACACTTCTGCTGGATGACAATTTAGATTGTTTTACTAGAAAAATCAACAAAGAAAACGTTAACACCTCATCCGAAGGTTTACATGCGCTCACACCACAGATGGCCGAAAATGTCCGTTATGCAGAACTGTGGCGGCAACAATATGATACCGGTCCCTGACGTCTTTATATAACGTATCCCGGTATATTCTGCATCCTTTTTGGGATTTTATAATGTTGTTTGACACTTTTTCACCCAAGTCCGCTTCTTCTGTGTGACAGTACCGTTTGTTTACACCCGTCAAGCTTCCAACATGTCCGCACACATCCCAGAATGCTACGCGTAATCACGTGTGATCACGAGCCCCATTACTGCGTGAGTGAATGAAAAAAGCTTGAGCGAGTTATCTGCCAGGCGCTTGTGGTACACGTCATTTGAGTTGCTGTGATCGGCTAAAGGCAAAATATGGTAGCCAGTGCCAGCCGGGACTACCTCGCGTGTCCACCAATCAGCTCAAGCTATTCTTCCAGAGATTTTTCCACCAAGTGCAGCTCCAGTGGAGGATGAGCCGATGTGAAAGGCCAGAGCTGCCGGTACAGCGGTCTGGCTCTGCTTGTCTCAGTCCATATTAGACCTGCACAGGCGACCAGCACGACTACAGCCTCGCTCGGAGGCCGGTCGCTGTGGGGGTGGGCAACCCCACGGTCCCTGGCGCCCTTCTTGGGTTAGCTAAGTTAGCTAGTAGCTACCTGTTCCAAATGTAACGGCCCCATCCTCACCTCCACCTCTTTTTGAATTGTCTGGGCGTGACTCAGTCAAACATCAGGGTGGGAACCTCTCATTTTTGTCTCAACTTGTCTGACGGCAGAGCATCGCGTGGCTATGTACATATTTTTATATGTTGATGCAGACAACAAGGGTTGAGTGTCTTGCCCAAGGACACAGCAGCATTCTCTTCAGGGAACAGGGATCGATCCGACAACCTGATTACTGGACAACCCGCTCTACTGCCGCTCTTGAATGAGTGCAACGGTTAGCCTGCATCATGGTGCATTCGCAGGTTGAGATAAATGTCAGGTTTTTCCAGATTGCTGCACGGTTGTGGTGCATTCAAAGACCAGCAAGATTCCGAAGTTTGACGTTGAATTTCTTCATCCCTTTAAGATGATTCAGGAATTGATTTTTGTGGAAAACTGCTGTAAATTCAGACGTCATGAGAACGGCTAAGAAAAATATAATAAAGGTGGAACTTTGATGTGAAAGGCTTCGCTCCACATGAAGAACAGCAGCCTCCTTGAACGTCTAGTTACTGCAGCGAAGGAGAAAAAGAATTAAAAGAGAACATCTGAGATAAAAGTTTACTGGAAACCTTTAGAAAAACACATTTGGTTGTGAGGTTATAGTCAAACAGTAGTGCTCGACTCCATCGATGAGCTGGATGGGCCCACCTGTGAGGTGTTGGTGAAGATCACGTTGTGTCTGACAGCTAAGGCTTGAATAAAAACATGGATCTGTGTGGTCTTTGTAGTTTTTCGGGCCCTCAGAGGTCCTCTCTCCCGAAATTATCCCACGCCTCAGCGGGGCTCGTCATGCTCCCTGGACCAGAACTAAGCCTTTTCTTCCTGCCCGACTCTCTGCAGACATCCAGAGGGCCTCTGAAGCGCGGGGCTGAAGTGGGTCAACCTTTGGCAAATACCCAGCTTATTGCCCCCCCCCCCCAACCAGAACTCCTCCCAGACCCGCCTGTGGCAGCTTCCACGGTGTCACTGCTGAAGTTCTGGGAAGTTTTAGACTTTGTCCTCATTCAGGCATACCAACACACACACACACGCACACGCATCCGCACACACACGTGCACATACACACACACACACGTGCACATACACACACACGTGCACATACACACACACAAACACGCGCACACACATGCACATACACACACACACATGCACATACTCGCACAGCACGCACGCACACACACATGCACACAAACACATACATACATGCACATACACACACATACATATATACATACACACACACACACACACACACACACATGCGAACGACACACCCCCTGGAATTGGTCTGTATGGATTACCTGTCTGTGGAACCGGATTGGGGAGTAAAAGGCATCCTTGTCATTACTGACCACTTCACAAAATATGCCATTGCCATGCCAACATCGAATCAAAAAGCCAAAACTGTTGCCATGTGTTTATGGGAAAGTTTCATTGTGCCCTATGGCATCCCAGAAAGACTGCACAGTGACCAAGGCCCAGACTGAGTCCCGGACAATCCGTGAACCATGTGAAATGGCTGGGATCCACAAGATCAGAACCACCCCATGCCATCCAAGGGGGAATCCTGTGGAACGGTTCAACCGGACTTTGTTGGACATGATAGGTACTTTATCCATATAAGAGAAAACCTACTGGAAGGATCATGTAAAGCCTTTAGTGCATGCCTACAACTGCACCAGGAACGACGTTACTGGATTTTCACCTTATGAACTAATGTTTGGCCGACAACCTCGCTTGCCAGTGGACTTGGCTTTTGGACTTCCACTCACCTCAGACGGCTCAACCTCCCACACGGACTATGTGAAAAAGTTGAGGTCTCACCTTGAGGAAAGTTACAGGCTGGCCGTTTCGAATTCAAATAAGGTGATGAAACGTAACAAGACCCGCTTTGATCGGACAGTGACTGCCTCGGAGTTGGACATTGGAGACAGAGTCTTAGTGAGGAACATCCATCTAAGGGGAAAATACAAGCTCGCAGATAAATGGGAGGCATCTGTGTACGTGGTGGTAAAGAAAGCCGGCAATCTTCCTGTGTACACAGTACGGCCCGAGGGAAATGGTAAGCCCGTAAGGACCCTGCATCGTGATCTCTTGTTGTCATGTGACTATTTACCTGTGTCCGAAAAGGAACTGCCTGCCAAGCCGAAGAGAAACGTGCCTCCGTGTTCTATGGCTTTTGTTTCTTCGGACAGTTATAACGAGGAGCCTATCTCACCCCTACCCGTTCTTTTGTCCACCAATCCCGCTATGTCCAAGGTTGTTGTGGACTTGCCAAGTGTCACACAGGCTGTTCCCCTCTTCACTCAACCTGTTACCCCTTCCGTGTCTGTTGCATCTGACAAGGGCAAGGATTCTGGAGTCCTTGAGCCTAGTGGGACGGAACAAGTTGTGAGTGAGGCACCTGAATTTGACTCTCTCTTCAGCTCCTTCTGCTGGTCCTGGGGAGGATATGGGTACATTATCTGTGCTTGACGCTACAGCGCCATCTGGAATTAAATCGGAACCCCTTTTGTTGCCAGTCATGGATCCCCTGAGTCCAGAGGATGGACCACCCTTGCTTCGCCCTGTTCGCTCACGGAGACCCCCTGACCGGTTACAGTACACTGAGCCTGGATGGCTTTTGTTGAAAAGCGTCCAATCCCTACTCTCTGGGCTGGGTTCTGTTTTCTCCGCTGCTCTTCAGGTTGGTGCGGTGGAGGTGAATGATTTGCCTGATGGTTGTGAACCCCCTGCAGTATGCTGTCAGCCTGGTCCATGCCCGAGGACGTCTATGGGTTTGAGGGGGGAGGGTGTAACGTAACTAAACCAAACCACCAGTTCCGGTCAGCTCTTATTTTGGCGGGGATGACCCTTTATAAGATTCTTAGTTACATAGTTGTTGCCCTGTTGCTTCTTGGCTGCTGCTGTTCCGGTGACTGGCGTGTTTTTGGCTGAACGGATACTCCATAATCGTCTGCTGACGTGACGATCCTGCCAAGCGACCACCGTAGTGCCTTTAAGCGACCAACTCGACGATCAGGGTTTTTTTTGGTTTCGTTTTCCCCCTTGGTCAGAGGCCTGATGAGGACGGGATGGTTAGCCGCCCGACCTCCGCTGCAATGCAGTAGGACTGAACCTTTATGAACATTACTGAAAAATACCATCAGGAAATGACATATCAAAAGTCGCTGGACTAACATGAACTGAATGAACTAACACCTTTGGTTCTGCCTGTGTTGAATTTTTGTTGTTGGAACTAGTTACCTGCTTATTTATGTGTACTTAGTTTGTTTATGTTGCTGTCATTGTTATGATTGTTACACTTCACATAAAACTGCCTGAGCTCAATCTAAGTGGTTGTGGTTCATTCACACCCTAAAGCTCCTTCTCTGAATCATTTTCTTCTGGTGATTAAAGTAACAGCAGTCAGACCTTAGCCCAAGGAGCATTACACACACACACGCACGCGCACACACACATACACACACGCGCATACACACATACACACACATACACACACACAAACACACATACACACACACACACACACACATACACATACACACATACACACACGCGCACACACACATGCACACATACACGCATGCACACACACATGCACGCACGCACGCACACGCGCACACACACACACACACACATACACGCACATGCACATACACACACACACACACACACTAACACACACAAAACTACACACATACACCTACACACACACACACATTCATACACGTACACACACACGCACATACACATACACACACATACATACACGTACGCACACACACACACGCACGCATACACATACACACACATACATACGCTTACACATGCACACATATGCACACACTCACAGAGACATGCACACACACACATACATATGCACCCACACACACACAGACATGCACGCACACACACACAGAGACATGCATTGCACACACACATACGTACGCACACACACACACGAACACACGGTCTGAGTTTTCAGGATCTTGGAACTACCAGTGATTCCTGACAGGAGACCACACGGAGCTCTGCTGGTCGTGTCGGAACACGCTGCAGGTCTCAGGTGGGGGTGGGGGTGGGGCTTACGCTCCAACTCCAGTTTTCTGGCCTGAATCCAAAACAAGGGAACATCTTCAGGATCTGCAGCTTTAGAAAGGAATTCTTTTGTTGATGTAAAAGCCAGATTAGACTTTTTGAGATAAAATCTATTTCCTATCAGAGGAAAGTGCTGCCACCCTTTCAAAATAAAATCTTAATATTTTATTGAGTAGGTTTCATGTTCAAACATGTGTGTTCAACACAAGAAGATAGGGTGTGTGTGTGTGTGTGTGTGTGTGTGTGTGTGTGTGTGTGTGTGTGTGTGTGTGTGTGTGTGTGTGTGTGTGTGTGTGTGTGTGTGTGTGTGTGTGTGTGTGTGTGTGTGTGTGTGTGTGTGTGTGTGTAATTGGAGATCCTTGCTGGAGGTCACTTCTGTCCCTGGTGTGTGGAAGATCTGGACTCATCAGGAAAATAATCTAATAAATAAGTGAATTATGATCTTCCGGGTATTCCTCTGTGATGATTCATTTGTTTATCCTAAAACTCTTGTGGCCCTACATGATTCTACAAGGATTCAAAGGAATGAATCTGAAGTAATAAAGTCAAATTAACACGAGGCAGGTCGTTTTATTGAAACATCTTCATATTTTACAGCTTCCAGGTCCTGTTTCAGTCAGCCTGTCCTGTTGTGGAACAAGTCTGAATTATAACCTTGTACATGTGAGCCTGTGAAGTTGGAGGGTTGTGTATCCATCAGCTAACACCCAGCTGCTGAAACACACCAATGCCTCCTCAGTTCACACACCGAGTGTTTGGGTGGATTTATGTTAAAAGCTCGTTTATGTATTCATCTTCTGTTGGAGTCCTCTCATGATGAAGCACCAGTCTGGAGTAAAAACTAGATGTTCTCCGTCAGACCCGTCATTTTGGAAGGAAGCTCACGGGAAGCTCCTTCAGATGAAAGCTCAGTGGTGTAATTATGAGTACAGGATCATTACCTCTGGTCCTGCCTCCTCCCAGACGGCCTGAAGATAAGCTGTTGATGACAGGTAGAGGTGGGGGCTGGGCTCCGCCGTGACTTCACTTCCTCTGCTTACCTTTCTGCCTCCCTCTGCAGCGAACAAAGCCGCCTCTCTGTCCTCGACCACACAGGATGTGCTGCATCTTCAGCCCTGGGAGTCGAACCCCCACCCCCTCCCAACGCTCATCCAGCTTGAGTTTAAACTAAGCTCAACAGAAAGTTAGGGAGAGCATGCTAACGACTCAAATTAGCTGGGAATCGAACCTGCGACCTTGCTGTGAGGCTACATTTCTACAACATGCAGTCCATCTTAAGGTGGACTGAGTTATTCCTTCAAGTAAATTAGGAAGACCGGGTTTCCCTTCCCCGGCTGTGGGGCGCCGTCGCCCCGGTGACACCAGCTGTCCAGTTAGATGACAGCCTGTCTCTGTTGGAATGTCACACATTTAGTGTGTGTGTGTGTGTGTGTGTGTGTGTGTGTGTGTGCGTGTGTGCGTGTGTGTGTGTGTGTGTGTGTGTTTGTGCATATGCATGCGTGTGTGTGCGTGCGTGTGTGCATGTATGTGTGTGTGTGTGTGTGTGTCTGACGTGTTATTGTTGCTTCTCTTCTTGTCTTCTGACCTAGATCCTAAAACAGAAATCTCACGGTCACATGGTTGTCATCGTGAGAGGGTTGCAGGTTTGAATCCTGTCTATAGCCTTCCAATGTGGAGTTTGGATCTCCTTCCCCAGAACAAAGGCTTGCAGGTTACTTCTAGGTTTGGTGCTGAGCTAGAAGGAGGCTCTATTCTTGTCCCCACCGTGTTAAAAGCCTTCACTCAGCCCCGAGGGACAATAACAGCAGCAATTACGTCTGCCGGCGCCCTGAGCAGGGGGGGGGGGTGGGGGGTAGCAGCGTGCCTGTCGCTGCTGGGCCCCCGCCGACTCCACTGGTGAAGGCTTTGGAAATGCAAACACAGTCCTGCACTCCCTATCGCCTTCTCACCTCCTCCTACCTGCACTCCCAGGCACACGGGCCTTCAGTCATTAATCTGGACCCTAAACTGCTGCAGCGAATCCCACCTTCCTCCTCCAGACTTCCCCTAGAACAGGGTGGGAGGTGAAAAGGATGCTTTTGTTGTTGCTGCAGCATGTTACTCGTCCATCTAAACGCATAATAACAATAATCAGAAAAATCCAAACTTCGGTTCCCCAGAAGTGGGTCTGGGACCCCGACATGGGTCACCAAACACCAGCGGAGCGGTCCTGAGACGATCAACAGAAACAAAACTTCCAAGAAAAGTTTCAGCAGCAACTTTAGGAGAAAACGGCTCCTTTAATGTATAGAAAGATGTTTCCTCCTCATGCCTCCTGATGAAGTTGTTCCTAAACGAGCAGGAAAACTTGGACAGCGCTGCTGACGCCTGTTGGTGCAGATCGGATGCTGCCGTGTCCTGATGTTGATGTTTATGGAGTAACACTCACATGGATCACATCAACATTGACAGATGTGCGCCCTCTGTCTCAGACTAGCCCGTAGCCTATCAGACCATTTCTCTTAGAGACATTCAGGAAGCAGCCTGATGGTGGATCAGTATTTTCTGGACTCCCCATCCTGCTTGTTTCAGCTGCTTCCCAGCTAAGTGCACAACCAGGAACGCCTGGATCCTGCAGGCTAGCGACACCTGACGGTCAGGGTTAGCATGAGTTGCTAAGCTAACTGTGACAAACGACAGGAATCCTCAGGAAATAAGGATTCCCAGATGTGCTCTCAGAGCAGCTCTGCTCAGACTCACGGGGCTTGTATGAAAACATCTGATGCTAGTAAACTTTCATGCTAACATGTAGGCACATGTTGCAGGAGGAGGAGGCGCAGACGCTTGTTCACCTGCTCCTCCCACTCCTCCTGTTTCCTCTGAGGTATAATTTGATAGTTTGCTGAAGGAAAATGGTCCGGAACAGGATGCTGCTCTTCATCATCTTTTCTCCCTCACCCGTCAGCCCCTTCCTGCTCCTCCTCCCCCGTCTACTCCCCCAGCAGCTTGTTGTGAGGAATGTCCTTATTCTTTGTGTCGCGTCAGCCCGCCGAGTCTCGCTACCCCTCTGATGCATCATCCTTTCCAGTAGAAGTGGCGTCCATCATGTCACAAGACCTGATTTAAGTTTACTTCTGGCTTTACGTTTGAGCTTTTGAAAGTAAATGATGGATTTTTATTGTTACAGTGGGACGTTTTCTACGCCGCTGAATCAAGTCCCAGAAGGTTTACAGTCCAAGACGTGAAAAACTCATCTATTATCTGAAACATTTGGTCATTTTTAACCAGTATTTTAGCTAATTTCAGGCATAAAGTACGTTTAACACCTGAGCACAGACCCTATTTCACACTGAAGCTGTTTATTATCAATTTGCTTGTTGAATTTTTCTGATTCTGTAAATATTCACTAAAATATTCAGAGTTCACATTTTAAACTATCAGCAGGAACTGAATGTTGCCAGCAGGTGAGGTGCTTAGTTGTGATTAGGACGCACTGAATTCAAGGCCCAAAAATTTTTTTTCACACCTTGACAGAATTCTAAACAAATGCCTTGAATCGTATGAATGGTATTTGCTAGGAATTGGAAAAATAGAGATACTCTTTGCATTAACCAGTATAGAAATCTTTTGTTGGATCGTATTACACTTCAGACAGCCTCTGCTTCCACTTCAGATCAATCTCTCTGGGCTCCTTTGATCGGTTCCACCTCATAGCGATGATGGGGTTCATTGATATTGTCCTGTGGGATGATGTGTGTGATGGGGCGGAGGGTCTGAGTTTGGAGTATCCAGACATTCCATAGAGGTGGGTTCACTGGGGGAGTCTGGGGCTGGGGGGCTGCTGCCCTGCTCTGGAGGTGCTTGGGTTGCCTTGGGGTTTGGACTACTGGTGGTTGTGAGTGGGGCCACTTGGCGGCTCATGGCAGTGGCCATGGGTTGCTTCCTGGTGGCTACATTGCCCCTGAGTGAGTCTGGGTGGGGGCCTTGGGGCTCAGGGGGTGGGGGCGTCCGGCCCCAAGTGTGGAGTGCGGTGCCTTGGTCTCCCAGGTCTCCCAGGTCAGGGGTTTAAGATTGTTGGACTCTGCCTGATTGATCCCAGTGGCTGACTGGTGGGATCTGAGTCCCTGGGCTCTGTTGGGTTCCCGGCGGGGCTGGTCACCCTGAGTCCTGGGTTGCTGGGTTCTGGGCTCAGCTGGCAGGGGGTGGGAGGTTGCGGGTGAGCCTGTGGGCTTGCCGCTGATATCTCCCGGGGCTCTGCCGGCTGCTGGTTGTGACCCCCTGGAGCTATCCTCTGCGCCTCTCGAGGGGGGCTGGGGCTTTTATGGTCACAGTCTCCTTGAGGTCCCTGCACTCTGGGGCAGCTCCTGGATCTCTGAGACTTGGAGCTCCCTCCATCTCCTACACATCTTTGGGGGCAGATCTGTGGCCCTTCACACTCTATTGGATGCTCCTATAGAGAAACATTACACAAACAAGCGCGTGTACACACACAGGTGCTCACATGGTGCTCTCATAAGTATGGACTTGGGCGCATTCAACACATGTCTTAAGGCTGTGGTTGGCACTAAATGCACTGTGATTTATTATCATTATTGTTCAGTAAAACAATGTTGATTTTATATTTCCTCAGGTTGACGCAGTGATAGCTTGCTCCTGTTGTATTGTTGTGTTTTGCTTTTCTGCAGGTCTAGAAACAGACTCTTGTTCATCATTGATTGTTTATTTTCGTGGAACCCTCCACCTCTATCTCAGTGTCTGGTCAGAATTATAAAGCGTCCAAAAAACAACAATAACGTTATAAGTATTAAAAGTGACATTAAAGTAGAAGCTTTGATGCTCCACCTGAGAGTAAATTTGTTAGGCTTGTCACCAGCATTCAGACATTAATTCTGTTTGCTTCATAGCCAGACAGGAAGCTGATGCACAAAAAAGTATTCTCAAGAATGCTGATGAATATTAGACATGCATCATGTACCACCAGTGTGTTTTGCCCTCCTTCTGCCACTGTGACTTGTTAAAACACCAGAAGACTCGAGCTTATCGCTCAGGGGGTTTAGACAGAATGTGGACATGTTTGTGAAGTAGAGTAGCTGAAACCAGCTGAGTGATGAAAGGTCTCACCAGTCCAGCTGTTACTTCCAGCAGCTTAAAAGGACTAAAACGATCAACACTTTAAAGCACACGGGTCACTCGGAGGAGCACTCTAACGTGTCCCTTTGAGTCTCTGCCTCAGGAGAGAAGCTCAGTAAACATCTCCTTATACTCACTGTGCTGCAATTAGTGTTCAAAGAGCTCCTGCTGTGATACAAGGCCAGGTGTGCAACATCTGGGCATGTACACGGCTGGAGTCGAAGCCACTGTAATTTGTTCTTCAGTAACAACAAGGTGAGCCTCACCGCCCGGTGAAAAAGGAAAGATGCCGGATTCGTCGTTATCTGTCATTAGTCGGCTGAACCGTTCGTCTCCCGTCATGTCTGGGAAACGCTGCGTGTGACGCCTCTGGAGCTGCTTTTCCCACATGAACAGTCTGTTACAACCCCGGCTCCGGCGGATGGTGTGTGGGACGAGGGCAACATTAAACTTCACAGGAGGAAAATCCACATTTATTTATCCGACACCAAACGGTAAAACACAAAGAAACGCTCGTATTCTCACCAAAAGACGAGTTTAAATGGAGTTAAGCGCGGGTATTTCACCTGCTCATAACGGGAAACAATTCAGTGGCGTGTCCAGATCTTATAAAATGGGGTGGCCCAGGTGAGGCACAACTTTGTGCAAGAGTGGCACCAATTGTTATGCTTTTTTTGTTTTACCCCTAAGCCTTTTGTGGACAATGAAATTGTCTATTTAAGGTAAATTAGTGTGTTGGCACCTGGGGTGGCCAATCAGATTCCAAGGGTGGCACGTGCTACCCCAGGCCACTACCTGGACACGCCCCTGAAACAATTAAATAAGGAATTATCCTTCTTATGCAAAGCAAAATTAGTCCCGTTATCTACTAAACACCTCCAAACTTCTGGGAGGGACAAACTGTAGAACACAAAGATTAAATTCACAACATAACGTGCTCTCCCAAACCGGGTGGGCGTTTACCAGATTCAGGCGCGTTGCAAGATTTTCAGAAGTGTGGGGGATGTGTCTGTGCCTAAAATAATTTCATGTTATTCATCTTGTTAGTTTAATTTCCATAATAGCGGAGCAGGTGCGAATTTTAGACGCGTCACGCATGTCTCCGTTTTAAACATGTTTAAACTGTTCAGAATACAAATCCAGGCTCTGTCTCGTTAGATTGGTGTAACTAAAGTTTGTACTGAATGAAACTTTACATTAAACCATGTTGAAAAGAAAAGGATCCCATTAAATTGTTTCCCCCTCATTTACAGTCACTGAGTACAGCGCAGTGCGCGTGGCTCTGGGGTTAATCAAGTTTAGTTGTTTCTCTTTGCAACAATCTTCACAAGAAGGCAAAACAGTTAAATGGCAGGTTACAGATATTTCCTTTTGACTATTTATTTTGACAGATAAACTCAAGGATGTTGGTTGTTTTGAAAGAATTACCCCGACGCACACTGATGCACACACAGATGAGCTGACATTTTAATCGTTACGCACATCGCGGAGGTAACTAAATCAATCAAATGAATCCCATCAGAACATCAGAGCTTTATACTGGACATGTGCTCAGCGCGGATCGGAGCGCACACGGTGGACAGTGAGCTGAAGGTCTGTAGAGGGGTTCGCAGCGCAGTGCAGAACCACAGCGCATGCGGCAAGATTTCCTCCCACTGAAACGGTCTGGAAACCCGGTCTCTCTGAGGGATGTGTCACTTGGAAAAATGTTCTCTGATTATGAAACTTTGGCTGAACAGCGCTTGTTCCCGTCTCTAATATGGAGACGCATGACGCATCCAGTCTGAGGCAGAATAGCCTCTTCAGCTCAGAAAGCACCTGTAGAGACATTTGATCACGCACAAAGTTTATGTGGAGCAGAAGCGGTCGGGCCACGGCAGGTGAAATGTTCTTTCTCTATTTGCTCTGCTCTTGTCTGGGCCGCCTAATGGCTGTGATGCACATTTTACGCATTTGGAGAGGTGGGCTGGATGCTTTGCTTTTACTGGAAGATGGATTTTTATTTTATTTTTTTTCAAAAATGTCGCAGATTTTGCCCCATGAATAACCGTAAAAACGGCTGGTGTACATGTACCCTTATGAAAGAGTCCTACGTTGAGAGGTAAATATTAGAAATGCAGGTAATGCATTCTGGTGCCTATAAATGAAAAATGAATGAAAAGTAAATTGGGAGTTTTTACTTCTTATTTTAGAAATAAAAATGACGGAAAAAATTTATGACGTCTTTTTAAACGAAATTTTCTAGCGTGACCTGCCTGCTTCACTTAAGTCACTGCTTATTAAGGCCCGTCCTCATCAGAGCACTGGTCTGGACCAACCAGGAGGCCGGAGCTGTAGCGAGAGGTTTGGGCGGCGTCCATGACCCAGTCCAAGGATGTGCAGGCCACAGAGAGCTTGTTGTCCTTGTCGCTTCCTCTGATGCATCCATGGAAAAGCTCGGATCAGTGCCAGAAAGTCGTCGATCCTGTCTGTGTGGGAGAGCTTTCACAGGCTGATTCCTGATGAAGAGCCAGCAGGGGTACCGCAGCATCCTCACCGTGACTTTGAGCGCCGCCTGCGGATGGCAGGAGTAATAAATAGTCTTCAGTGGAGGTGGTTGCTTCTGAGGCTGCAGATGGACATGGGGATTCATGACTTCAGCAGATTACGTCTCAGACGGCAGGCCTCACTGCGTGGAAACTCGAATTTCAGCCGAAGGAACCAAACACACTAATAGGCCTGTCATCTGCTCTCGGGTCAGGTCTTTGTGAAGGCGACCCCTGGAAGGCTCTCGGTGTCACGCTTCAGCTCACACCAACAGCTCCAGGTTTTATTGGGTGTAACCATGGTAACAGCAGGGCAACAACGGAGCGTGATGCTGTAACTGCGGTCAGACTGCTGGTAGATTAGTGGGTGAAAGGTCACGGAGAGGCAGTCCAGGAATAGTCAGAAATAAAGAATGAGTAAATAATGAAAGCATGAATTACAGTTTTTTTTCATGAAGATGAAATATTTTTGGTATTTGAGGACTTTTAGATGCAGTTTATGATGATTGGATCATTCGCAGAAGGCTAGCGTTCATAAATAAAGGTTTCCTTTTTTGTAATTTCATCACGTTTGACTTCTAATCCAACAGAAATGAGATTATCTTAATGTTTTGTTTCCCTTAATAAGGTGTGGATCAGATCCTGAAGATAGACATCTGGAGGACTTATCAGGGCTGTGAGAAAGTACCGCCGTTATCCAACCCTGGATTGGTTGTTCAGCTCCTCCAGACTCGGTTATTATTATGAAATATTGAACCGAAGAACCCGTTTAGACGAAGACTCGGCCGTTTTCCACTGGATGGAAATGTTCCAGTGTGTCTAATAAGGAGAGATCTCTTACCTCCTTGTAGAAATGAGCAAGGAAGCTTCGTTTCCCTTCTGCTGGTCTGAATCGACACCTTTACGGGTTTTTGGAGGACTTTGAGGTGCAGCTCAGGACTGCTCTTCTTACATGGAGTCCCACAGAGAACAGTCTGAGGCCCTCTACACTTTTCCTTATCCCTGCTTCCCCTAGGAAGCACCGGTTTCTCTCTGTCAAGGGATCCCTGTTACCGCGTGACACTGTTGCCATGACGATCTGAGTGCTTGGATGTCTCTTTAAATGTTAGTGAGAGAAATAATGGTAACCACTCAGATAGTTCATATGAAGAGTAAACCACTAACTCTGGGGGTTGAGACGGTAACGAGTTTAAATCTGTGACGTTGACTTCAGTCCCACTGTTACCTTTGAACCCTCGCCTGTTTTAGTTTGAATCCTAAGTGTGTAGGTTTATCTTTTATGCGTGCTGGTTCGTGTTGGGTCTGTGGTGCTTAACCTACCATCAGTTCTCTTCAAGCAGGATTATTTTTCCTACCAAAGCTGATTCTGGATCTCAGGTGGAGGTTTGGGTCTTCAGAGACGAGTCGTCTCCTCCTTCCAGGAAAACAACAAATCTCTTTTAGACTCATGACGAGAGTCAGGGAAAGGTTTTTCCTCCGGGCCGAATCCCGGCGGGTTTAAAGGGTTCGTCTGGTTGACTCAGGACAATGATGAAGATCTGACCCGGCTCTTTTGTGAAAACATGGCACCGATGGAGAAAAGCAGGTTGGTGTGAACACGGATGCTGACTCTTTACCATCAGATGTAAAGATGAAGAACAGTTCTGCAGCCTATGAAAGAAATCCGAGACTGAAATTATTCATGTTTCCCTCCAAAGTCAGGAGTTCTCTCTGCTTTTCGGACAAATTAATGGCATTTGTGTCAAATCATGAAGGTAAATTAGTTTTCACGTGTCTGATTGGACTGATCTCCTTCAGGTGCTTTTACTTCTTGCTCTTCTTCAAGCTTTAATTGCACATTTCTTGTTCCACGTTCTCTAAGGAGAACCAAAGAACTGCAGGGCAGGAAGTTTTGAAGCTCCTATGACTTAGTTATGACCCTGAGGCTGCTGCTTCTCTTGTGAATCAGCTCTAAGAGGTCAGAAAAGCAGGATCTTCTCTGACGGGACGGTAATTAGCTGTCTGAGGGCTCATCGGTAACAACCAGAAATGCCGTGTCAGCTTTTAGAGAACACTGATCTGCATTGAGAACCAGAGGATCTGTGTTCTGAGTTCCAGTAACACCTAAACCACCTGAAGCAGGCGGAGACGTGAAACAGGAGCTGGTTTTGTTTGTTCGGAGTGGCTCAGCTCTAAAACAGGCTTCATCTGCATCCGTGTACCCTTCAGCGTTCCTCCAGCGTTCCTTCGTCATCAGTGTGGAATTGTGGAATAGAATAGAAATGCAGTGGCAGTAAAAATAAAGCACCTTAAATACGTTCAGAACTACTAATAAACTATGAATTTCACCATTCAAGCAGAAACGAAACCCACCCAACCGTCAGGCTCATGTCCTCATGTTGCCTGCAGCCGGCACATCCTGCTCTGCTGCAGCTGCTAGGAGAGGACTGGGCGGCCTGTCAGTGCTTTGGGACAAGCCCTCAGCAGCGCCCGTTGCCCATCAGAGGGACCAGTGGCGCCTCCGTCGGTGCGCCCCAGGGCAGCTGTGGCTACATGGTAGCTCATCACCACCAGGGTGTGAATGGGTGAATGACTGATTGTGTTGTGAAGTGCCTTGGGGGGGGGGGGGGGGGGGGGGGGGGCGTAGAACCCTAAGAAAATGCTATACATACAGACCATTTACTATAAAATTTCATCTGTGTTTGTTTGTCTTTTATGGTTTAATTTGTTTGACTTGCTTGTTTTTATTCAAATAAATGTAATTTCAGCTCGAATCCCGGTAAAATAATCCAGTCTAGCCCTCGTGCTGCAATGGTTTTGTGTTTTTTCTTCGTGTAATTGTGATCTCAGGAGGACAAAAGGTGTTTGGGAACGAGGTCGGGCTGACAGCGGTGGAGGAGAGCTCTGAATCAGGTCTTTGTGCTTCCACAGAGATGCCACCGTATCCACAAACACGCCTTTGTCCAGCCGTGTTTGTGTCCATGTTGGTTTTAGTGACTCGGCTTGTCGGCCGGGTCAGCCTGAAGCTCCTGCGACTCACAAACACACAACAGCATCTCAGGGTGGCTGTTTCCGAGGCACTGATGGACAGAGAGAATTTACGTTGTTTACACAGACAGCAGCCAATCGGGGGGGTCTCCTCGTCCCTCAGGATTGGAGAATGGGGGAGGAAGCCAGGTCCTGAAGAAGAGCTCCATTGCTGCTGAAGTCTTAATTATTTGGATGGTTTATTCATCTGATTAAATGTTGCTGCAGCCTAAAAACTCAAGCTAATTTCCTCTTTCCACTCAAGTGGCTTGGTTAACCTGGAATGCTTCAGACAGGAAGCAGTTGTCACCACTTCCTGTCTGAAGGACGTAAGGTGGAGTTTTCTGCATGAATTCAGGGGCGAGTGCGTGGCGGTTCGAACACCGAACTCCCGTTGAGCGTCCTGTTGTGCAGCCGCGTGCGTCTGCTGCACCTAACAGCAGTTCACCATCAGCTGCATCTGTTTGTGTTCATCTGTCCGAATAAGAGGGACGATCCACCCAAAACTCAAATGTTGTCCTAAAGTAGTCAAAAATGGCTTCCTTCAGTCAGTCGGATGGTTAGGTCACCGAGCAGAACTGGGATCACTACTGAGTGATTTTAGGACTTTGTTTACTCATAATGCTAGATGGTGTTTTATGCTAAGCTAACGCTAAAGGAGTACAGCGGGGTCAGGAGAACGACTGGGCTGGGTAAAATAGTCATTTCGCACTTATCTAACTGGGGAATGTTTCAACAACCTAAATGTCGTTCTTAGGTGGAACATCCTTTTGAGGAGTCGTTAGCTGGTGTTTCTAACGCTGCCTTGTTCTACCCTCTGCTTTGATGCTATTGGTCCAGCGGTCCGACACAGCGGCTGATGTAACTGAGAGGTCCCAGCTGTTGGACTTCTGGTCTGCTTTAGTGACTTCTGCAGCACGAAGGAAAAGTCGTTTGGGCCCCCGCACCCTCACTCATTCATTCAAACTACAGCATGTAGCTAATGCTAATGCTAATATAAATTGTAAGTCGCTTTGGATGCATGTTTTACATCATGAACACAGCTGATTTGTTTAGTTGGGAGATGAATCGCTCCTGTAGACACTAGGGAAGGCTGGGAGACGTTTCAGCTGTTAAAGTGTTAAAAAGATCAACATGGTTTTAGTTCTCCAGACACTAGGGGGCGCTAAAAGCAAGTAAAACTGGCTGGTGTCCTTTAACACCAGGGCCCTCATGCACCAACCGTACTTGCAAACAGATCTGTGCGTAGGAACTAACGTACACATTGTGTGGCATTCATCTGTGTGGAAACGTTCCTAAACATCAGGAAACTTCAGACCATGTGTAGGAACAGCATCTAGTAGAACGAGGGAACCTCCACACCAAAGGTCTCAGTCATCCACACGTGTTCCTCATCCACTAAATATTTTACCTGTTAAATAAATATTTCTGTGGAAAATCAGTAGAGTCACATAAGTGGTGCTAAACGCCCGACAGGAATCTGACTTTGTAGAACGAATGTCGTGCTTTTGTAACCACAGTAGTCACTCTTCCTATTTGTATGATGTTCTCAACTTTTTAATGAATTAATATTATTTTGAATTGAATTAAACTTTATTATATGTGTGTCGTCGTGAAACTCGTCGTGATTCTGCTTGAGACGCGTTAGATAAAAGAACGTTTCTATATTAGTAAGGATCTGTCAGCTCCTCTCTGGAGGAAACGCGTCTCTGTGAGCGCGCTGACAGCAGATCCGTCTGGAGCGGTGATGGGATTTGAGACTCTCTGTGGAGCGACAGGTAAACCGCACAAATCCGATTCCAGTCCATGTTCTACTTTACAGCTACCAGAACCTCCTCTGCTCCCCGACCACACGCACTTTGCCAAGGTAACCAGACGGAAGACTCAGAATGGGCTACACTCTTGGACAACTTTCCAAGTAAATCTAACTGCAAACAGAACGATTCCTTAAATGTAAAAGACAACCCGTCACTCTCATACATAATATTAACTTTTCTTATTTATTCCTGATGGGAACCTCTCCTCTGTCCCGACCGCATTTAAAAACCGTTACTTGCTCGGTTCTTATGCGCTTCGGCAGAAATTGTCTCGATCTCGCGGTCAAAAAAAAGTTTTTTTTGGGGTAAAAACCCAGGATGATGTAGTGTGACCATTTAGTTGTTATTACTATTATTATTGTTGTTGTTGTTGTTGTTATTATTACTGTTGTTGTTGATGTTATTATTACTGTTATTACTGTTGTTGTTGTTGTTTTTTATCAGTTATTATTACTTATTGTTGCTGTTTTTATTATTACTGATATTGTTGTTGTTATTATTACTGTTATTACTATTATTGTTGTTATTATTACTGTTTTTGTTGTTTTTATTATCACTGTTACTGCTATTATTATCGTTGTTGTTGTTATTACTATTATTGTTATTGTTGTTGTTATTATTACTGTTGTTGTTGATGTTATTATTACTGTTATTACTATTGTTGTTGTTATTATCACTGTTATTACTTATTGTTGTTATTTTATTATTACTGTTATTGTTGTTTTTGTTATTATTATTACTGTTATTGCTATTCTTATCATTGTTGTTGTTGTTGTTATTGTTGTTGCTGTTATTATTATTACTGTTATTACTATTGTTGTTGTTATTATCACGGTTATTATTACTTATTTTTGTTGTTTTTATTATTACTGTTGTTGTGATTATTAATCAATGAATAATTTGTAAGCTTTTACTTACTTTTTGGATTCTTCAATAAAATTCGTAAATATGGAAATATTTACCGATTTTATTATGTAATTAGGATATCCGGAGATATCCACGGGGCACCACCCCTTTTACAGGGGAACAATGAATCCACAACCTCTTATCAGTCTGTCTTAAAGTTAGTAAAATTTGTTTACAAGCAGCAGTCATAAATTCATATCACACAAACAAATTCACTTGAGACAAAATTTTAATTGGCAATACATTTATTAACTAATATATTCACTTCAGCTCCTTCTAAAGTGTTTAGCCAATCAATATTAACCAACGGATTTTATCAAATGAATAACAAGTAACTAAACAATGGAATGATAATGTGAAATAATCTGAGGGGGTGTCACTCAAGATGGAGGTAGTTTTGAAACTAAATGGCTGACTCCTTTGTTTGAGGGAGCAAGGACCCGACCGGTTACGTGGGATGTGTGTGTCCTCCCAAACACTGGAAACCAAAATGTGTGAGTGTGTGTGTGCGGGTGTCCCCCCAAAAACGGAAAACCAAAATGTGTGTGCATGTGTGTGTGTGTGTGTGTGTGTGGGGGGGGCAACTTGCACTTTAAACTTCCGAAGCACGTTCAATCACAGTAAAACTTAAACAAAACTTCAAAACCGCTTCACATCGATCAATAAACAAAACAAAAGTTCACTCAAAGGCAAATTAAATATCTAAATATTTGTTAATGCTGTGGCCACAGCTTAACAACCTAGATATTACAATGAAAGAAAAGATCTTACTCTTAAGATGATCCGATGGCGTTTTTGGTACGGAGAAGAGAGACCGTTTTTCTATTTTGAAGCAGATCACGCGGTTGAACGCTTCTTCTGAACTATAAGAGAACGGGAAGAGAAAGAGAGAGAGAAAACTTTGAACGAGCGAACAGCGAGGCGTCCCTCAGTGTTCAATCGGCATTCTCCGTTGCTTCCAGTAGCTCGGTGTTCCCTCCACTTCAGCGTCCAGGCCTCGTGCACACGCTGTCCGGAGCCGTAGCAAACGAGTGCGTCTTCACGCCAGTTGAACTGAACAAAAGACGAGTTAGTTTTCGTTTTGCGCTGAGTTTTATAACTTTCAGCGGGCGGACCCTGGGAGTTCAGAGGGTCCGGTTTCGCTTTGGTGACGTCATCACGCTGGTTCCGGGTGCAAAGAACCATGGGAAATGAAGTTGTTGCTGGCGCTGATTTTTAATATGCCTTTTATTCACGCTCCAGGGCGTTTTTGGCATAGTCTTTTGGAGAAATTACTGCATAGTAATTTTCTCATGAGGGCAGACCCTCAACACTGTTGTTGTTGATGTTATTATTATTATTATTACTGTTATTATTTTTATTGTTGTTGTTGTTGCTGTTATTATCACTGTTATTATTACTTATTGTTGTTTTTATTATCAGTGTTATTAGTATTAATATTGTTGTTGTTATTGTGGTTGTTTGTATTTTCTAAGTCATGCATCCCACTGTCACCTCTTGGGCTCTGGGTTAGGCTTTGGTGTTGGTGAATGTGAGCGTGTGTGACAACTCTGGGACGGGTTTGGGCCACATGAAACTACGGTGTGAATGATTGGAGACAAAAATCAGAACAAGATGTTCTGAAAAAGATCATTTGTGTTTTTGTCTCTGCAGCTCAGTGAGTTTTGGGCTTCAGAGATCTCCTTGTGCATGGATCTTGTATCGTGTGTGCTGGTGCTCATGCCTAATGGAGAATAAAACCGTTATCGTTTCCCTCTTCACCTCGCCCGGTGGAAGAGATCATTCCTCCCTTTGCTTCTGTTAGTTTTCATCTTTTTCAACTCACGCTGTTCTTTTCATCTTCAGGCTGATTTTATTTCTCAGCTGAAGTTGAAAGAGGCTTTCAACCTTTAGAGCTTGTTTTTGAAGTTGAGGATTATGTTGGAAAGACAAATCTTATCTTATCAGTTTCATTTCGGTGATACCGGCCTCAGGTCAAGAGCGGGATATTCTTTTCCGAGCTGGCTCCGGCGTGGAGCTTTACAGCTGTAAGACCTCATTTACAGCAGGAAGAAAGCGCTTCGGTTGAGTGTAAAAAAGATGGAAATGGGTTGTCAGACCTGTTTAAGGAATGTTGAAAAATGTGATGGTGTAGGATGAACCTGACCACTGGATCAGACCTGTTTGGGTTTAAAAGTCTGGCTTTTGTAAAAATCTTTCTACGTGACATGGAACAAATTGCACTGTTTTCCAGGGCGTAAGGAAAACGAGTGGCTGTCAGAAGGGGGCATGTGCTGCAGTCTGAGTGATGATTCATCCAAAACAGAGGAGATCAATTTCCTTTTGAGACACCAGGCTGAGCAAGCACACAAAACACCCGTCGAACTGGAATCCATATCGCCTTCAGGACGGGATTTTAGAGCCATTAATAAGAAAGATCTAGCATCAAAACATGACATTGTTTCTCATGTTTGACATTGCAGTCGGATCCGATCGGAGCAGCTCGTCCGTGACTGAACTCCTAATGAATGAATGAGTGGATGAGACCTTGTGAGGAAATGCTCGTAAAAACATCTGCATCGCTTTTAGCTTTTAGAGCTTCGTAGTTAAATGCAGCTTTGAGAAGCAGAGAGCTGCGGAAAGTCCGAGTTCACCGGATGTTCCGGTTTTCGGCTACCCTCCAGACTCGGCACACGGGCTATGAATGTGCTGCAGCAGGTGGTGACTCGTGAACGCTCCAGTGCAGAAGTCATCTTTGTAAAATAACAAGAGCCGTGTGTTTGTCTCGCGTAAAAGCAGACGTTCTGATGAGATTTTTATTTGACTTTGATAACGTTGAATGGAGCCTGGTGAAAGCCAGATGGAAAACTAGTTCAACTTGTGAATCTATAATCTTAACCCGTACCCAAAGCCACCAGGCTAAAGGTCAAAGGTCACAGATCATCTGCTGCTGTGGCCCCCAGACTCTGGACCTCTTTCCCCTGAACCTGAGATCAGTGGACTCAGTGGTCTCCGTTAAAAAAGAAGATCTCCAACATTAGATTAGCCATTCATTCCTCTAACCCAGGGGTGCCCAATCCTGGTCCTGGAGGGCCGGTATCCAGCACGTTTTAGTGGTTTTCCTGCTCCAACACACTTGATTCAGTGGTTGAATCACCTGTGCAGCAGCTCATCAGGCTCTGCAGAAGCCTGTTAATCACCTGCTGATTGAAAACCAACAGTTAAAACCAAAACATGTTGGACACCGGTCCCCCAGGACCAGGATTGGGCACCCCTGCTCTAACCCAATCAACACAACCAGACCACTGACAACACAGCAACAACCTGGCCAGAACACCAACTTTCACCCTGATTAGTACTAAAACACTGAATGACACAGTAAAGACCATTCCTTACCTGCTGTCTGGACAGCCTGCCTACAAACTTGCCAGTTTTAATGAATCATATTAATGTTCACTCAAAAATGTAAAACACAATAAAAATTATACAATTAATGAGTAAAGAACTAATCAGAATAAAAAAGAAATGTTTCTGCTTCTCACCATAAAAAAAGGTATTTCCATAGTTGTTTTGTGAACACAGCAACAGGTGAATTAAACAAAAATATGTTTTAATTAATTTGGAAATAACAATTTAAATAACTGAAATGTTTGTGTTTGCACATTTAGAGTTAAGCGTTTTGGATACGTACTGTTTTTATTTATTTATTTTTCAATAAAAACGAATAAAGGAGCAATACACCTCCACAGGCTAACCTCTCCCCAGGGTATCCGCGGGTCCTTAAAAAGTCTTAAAAAGTCTTAAAAAGTCTTAAATTTGCTTTTCAAAATTTAAGGCCTTAAAAATCCTTAAAAATGACAAATAATCCTTAAAGGGCAAGTCACCCCCAAACCAACTTTTTTTTGCTGATAAACGGCATGAACGAGTGTCTAATCGTGCTGCAGACATGTGTAATCAATAATTTGGAACCAGTGCATTTTAGTAAAATTTTAAATGTTCTGCCTAAAACTGTCAGTGTTGCGCCATCATCAGGTAAAAACTCTGCACTGTATTTGAATTTAAATCTGCCACCGCTATTTGCTAAGAGGTATGCTATGATGTAAACTGGTACATTATGATGTCACAATGCCATTGTAAGCCTGTATGTTTGTGTATTTGTTAGCAGCTCCGCCCTCTCGGTCTGCCAGGCAACAGTATTTGTTGCATTTTTCAAACATTAAGTGGGAGTGAAGTAAGTCTCTTGTAGGGGGTGACTTGCTCTTTAAATACAGTTTCCAAAGGTCTTAAATTACCAAAGGCCCACTAAACAAGATTCTTTTATTTCGATAAAAATTTTGTGAATTTCTAGTCCGTGTTCAGGATTTTTTGTGTGTGATGTTGGCGTAAGCGGAACCGTACACACTCAGTTGGTTGTGAAAGGGGGCTATTTTTAGATGAGCACATTAGCTGGTTAAGCTAGGCTAGGGGGAGCTTGCGCCATGGAGAAGTTTAATGGCAACTGGATGGCTAATCCCATGTTCGCGATGTGGTTAGCACCGGTTCCAGGCAATAGCTGGAAATGATAGCTTAAATTTAATATTGAAAATAGCTTAAGTTTGGTCAAAGTGGCTTTAAAAAGGTCTTAAAAAGTCTTAAATTTGGCTCCCTTAAACCTGCAGATACCCTGTCTCCCAGAGTTACCACAAGGACCAATTTGGTGTGCCACCCCCACAATGTCTCTGAACCTGTCTGGCCACCCTTATCAAAATGTTCTGAAGGCGCCCCTGCATGGGTTTATGAAGCTGCTCCCAATGATGTGAAACACGAACGGTCAGAAAAGCAAACTAATTTACATGAAACTTATTTTTCATGGCTTGTCTGAGCTGAGCTCCACAGGATGAGCAAACAGACACTCGTTGGTTTAACCCAAAACTTTTGGCACCAGAACTATTTCCTTTGGTTTTCTGACCTGCAGGATTTTTAGGCTGCTTCAGATGTAAACATAATAAAGTCCTTTATGTAAATTATAAGCATAGTTTTGCTGCTACTGATGATAATAATGATAGTTGTGATGGTGTTTGTGTTAAACTCGGATCTCTAAGGCTCTCTGATCTTTGACCTTGTTGTTTTTCTCTGCTTCTCTGCTATAAGAAATGCAGTTTTCACGAGTAGGAGGACTAATTTATTGAAGTTT
This sequence comes from Nothobranchius furzeri, assembly GCF_043380555.1. NCBI lineage: Eukaryota > Metazoa > Chordata > Actinopteri > Cyprinodontiformes > Nothobranchiidae > Nothobranchius > Nothobranchius furzeri. Next base: position 40,009,624 of record NC_091750.1, on the reverse strand, counting down.
TGCAGCATTCTCCATTTCTACCCACCAAAGATTCTGAAACAAAGGAAACTGCTGGGTGGAGATGAGTGTCTTATCTAGTATTGATTTAGTAGGTCTGAAGGAGAGTTTTTGGCCTCAGTAAACCATTTCTGCTAATGATTTACACATTTCACATAACTTGTGCTGCCGTGGCTCCAGGAAGCAGCTTTGCTGCTCCAACGGCCCCGGGGGTGAACCTAAGAGCGGCTGTGATTGTGTGCATCGGTCTGATGCGGACCGAGCTCTGACACCGGTCATACAGGGACCTAACAGCCCGTATCAGAGGGCCTGGTACCCCATACTCCCGGAGTACCCCCCCACAGGGCCCCCAGAGGGACGCGGTCAAACACCTTCTCCAAATCCACAGAACACACGTAGACTGGTTGGGCAAATTCCCACACACCCTCCAGGATCCCCCTAAGGGTATAGAGCTGGTCCAGTGTTCCACGGCCAGGACGAAAACCACATTGCTCCTCCTGAATCTGAGGTTCAACAATCCGACAGACCCTCCTCTCCAGAACCCTGAATAGACCTTACCAGGAAGGCTGAGGAGTGTGATCCCCCTGTAGTTGGAACACCACATCCGTTTTGGTGGCCTGAGGATCAGGTCTCTGCTTTTTGCAGATGATGTGGTCCTGTTGGCTTCATCAGAACGTGATCCTCAGCTTTCGCTGGAGCGGTTCGCAGCCGAGTGTGAAGCAGCTGAGATGAGAATCAGCTCCTCTAAATCTGAGACCACGGTCTTCATTCGAAAAGGGTAGAATGCCTTCTCCGGGTCAGGGATGAGGTTCTGCCTCAAGTGGAGGAGTTTAAGTATCTCGGGGGCGTGAGATCGATAGGCGGATTGGTGCTGCATCTGCATTGATGCGGGCGTTGTACCGGTCTGTCGTGGTGAAGAGAGAGCTGAGTCAGAAGGCGAAGCTCTCGATTTACCGGTCGATCTACGTTCCTACCCTCGCCTATGGTCATGAGCTTTGGGTAGTGACAGAAAGAACGAGATCACGGATACAAGCGGCTGGAATGAGTTTTCTCCGCAGAGTGGCTGGGCTCTCCCTTAGAGATAGGGTGAGAAGCTCGGTCATTCGGGAGGGGCTCGGAGTAGACCCGCTGCTCCTCCACATTGAAAGGAGCCAGTTGAGGTGGCTCGGGCATCTGGTCAGCATGCCTCCTGGACGCCTCCCTTGTGAGGTTTTCCAGGCACGTCCAACCGGGAGGAGACCTAAAGGTAGATTCCCCCGGAGGAGCTGGCCCAAGTGGCTGGGGAGAGGGAAGTCTGGGCCTCTCACCTTAGGCTACTGTTGCAACCCCCCCCCCCCCCCCCCCCCCCGACTCTGGAAAAGCGGATGAAAATCGAAGATTTTTTTCCCTCTGGACAAAAAGTAACTACTGGTAATATTGTGGATGATAGGATGTGAGCCTGGTTTCACCTCTGGTTTTTCAGAATAAAACTTTATTTCTGGTTCTGAGTCAGACCCTGGATGAAGCCGGCGGCGCTCTGCTGGCTCCATCCCGAGTTAGTCCTGATCCTCCCGACTGTTCCAGCTGCGGAGCTTCCTATTGTTTAGAAACTCTGGAGCTGTTTTGTTTGGTGAGTTCAGTTTTATGAAACGCTGTTCGTTGGGTTCTCCTTTAAAAACCAATGAAAAGAACCAGAGAAGCAGCTTGATGACCTCTGCATCACAAAGGAGTTCCTGCCCTCTAGCCTGTGTGTTAATTTATAATCTTGTTTGGATTAAACACAGCTGCGATAATTAAAGGCTGGGATTGTTTTGTGTAAATCATGAAACTGTCATCAGCTGGAAGAATGCCGAGACGAAACCGATCATATAAATTCTTCCGTGGCAGAAGAGGACGAGCTCGGCTTGCCGCATCATGTTTGGTGCTTCCGTCCAGAATTCAGCAGCAGCAGAAATCATCACAGCGGCTGTCTGCTAGTGGCTCTGACGGCTCTGCACGCGTCGCTCAGCCCTGTGAGTTTTTTAAGCCTCATATTCGGTTGCGGAACGAAGGCTAAAGCAGCATCTGTGTTCCCCACGTGGCGCCTCGCCTGACTGCAGCTGCTTTTTTTACTCCGCGCCTGGAGAGGCTTTGCCACCAAAATAATCAGAGGAACAGAGACTGAGCAGTCCTCACACAGCTTTACTAAATATGGACAGAGCTGTGTGAGAGCCATAAACACCTGCCCAGGACCGGTTCTGCTGCGCCAGTGCGCCTCTTCCACACTAAAGCAGCGTTTCAACAGAGAAAAGCTGCAGAGCAGCCGATGAGGAGGGAGTCTGAGGTGCAGAAACACAAGAAAACTGCTGCTCTTCTGCTTCAAATGAGAGAAACCGGAACCTATCTCAGTCCCAAAACACATCACCGTACCCTGCAGGCCAAAGAGAATCCCCCCTACAGAAGGAATGTAGAGTGATGTTGTGAAAACCCCCGGGGTTGGCCTGGCACCGTCTAGGGGTGGATGCGTCCTCCATCACCCACAGAGCCTCCCACACCACAGTGTGCCCCGTCATCCAGCAGGTCATCGGCTGCAGGTCGGGGGGGGGGGAGCGTGCCTTCTCCCATGCAGCCCCCAGACTCTGGGGCACCGCCCCTCCATGTGCGTTTGACTCAGTCTGTCAGCAGGTTCAAGTCTTCAAACACTCCTAATTCCCTCCGTGACCCTCTTTCTGAAACTTTTCTTAACTGAGATTTTATGATTCTGCAGCTCACTTTTGAACACTTTGCACCATCTTGTCCAATCCAATCCAATTTTATTTATAGAGCGCATTCACAAGGCATTACAACCAAACAAGGCGCTGTACACTAAAAATGTTAGTTAATTAAACCGGCGGTATACAAACATGTCGAACACAGATAAAAGATAAAAAGGAAATACAGCAAAATTCCCAAAACTAACAGCTAAAAATCAATAAGACACAGGGAGAATAAAAAATTAGCATAGCATAGCATAGCATAGCATAGTTTATTTATATAGCACATTTAAAATGCAGCATGGGAGCTGCCCAAAGTGCTGCACAGGCTAAAACAAAACACACCCATTACAAGGAGCTAAAACTAAGGATAAAATCTCAATTAAAAGCAGAGAAAACATGAATAATAAGAACACATTAAAACAATGACACAATAAAACACTAAAACGAGTCACTGTCTAAAAGCCAAAGTGTAAAAGTGGGTCTTTAAACGAGATTTAAAAACCGCCAGAGATGGAGCCTGCCGAACTCCAATGAAAAACATTTTAAAAAGAACCTCAATAGTACGGAAGTTGATATCGTAAAGTCCATTTTTAAACAGTGCAGATGTAAGTGAGGTTCATAATTATGTGGTATAAGCTAGGTTGAAGTAGTGAGTTTTCAAGCGTGATTTTAAAATGCTAGCTGTTGGTGCTTGCCTCACTAGCAGTGGTAATGCGTTCCACAGCTTCGGTGCACAGACAGAGAAAGCCCTTTCTCCACGGCTTTTTAAACGTGCATTCGGAACAGCTAGGAGGAGCTTATCTTCAGACCTGAGAGCACGCGGCGGGTTGTAGCGTATTTGGTTTTACAGAGTTCAGTTTAAGTTACTGACTTTTGTATTTAAATCGCTAAACAACCTGGCACCTCCCTGTCTCTCTGACCTGCTCACTCCATATGTACCCACGCGCACGTTGAGGTCGGCTGACCTTTTGCTGCTGTGCACGTCGTGGGTGCGATACAAATCGCGGGGTGAACGAGCATTTGTGCATGCTGCCCCAAAGCTGTGGAACTCGTTGCCCATTGGAGTTCGGCAGGCTCCGCCACTGGCGGTTTTTAAATCTCGCTTAAAGACCCACTTTTACCATTTGGCTTTTAGACAGGGACTCGTTTTAGTGTTTTATTCTTAGTATTCCTCGTGTTTTGTCTGCTTTTGACTGGTATGTTTATCTTCTGTTTTAGTCCCTTAGAATGGTCGTGTTTTGTTTTAGCCTGTGCAGCACTTTGGGCAGCTCCCATGCTGCGTTTTAAACGTGCTATATAAATAAACTATGGTATGGTAATTGTGCTATTTCACATGGTTTTTATCACTCGCTGCGTTGTTTTTACCTTGGATAGTGCTGTTACCTTTGACCTGTTCTCCTGTTCTGGAGGAATTTTGTCCTCGATTATTTATTTAACCTGATTTCCATGTTTTGACTTGGTTTTGCTGATACGTTCGAGCATGTGGCTCTTTGGCGCTTTGGTTAGCTGCCATGCTATTTTTAAAGGTGGTTTATAAGTAAATAGTTATGGTATGGTATGTTTTAGTTGTTTCCCTGCTCCAACACACCTGATTATTATCAGTAGGTGATTAACAGACTTCTTGAGAGCCTGATGACCGGGTGATTCAGCCATTGAATTAGGTGTGTTTGAGCAGGGAAACAACTAAAACATGCTAGACAGCTCTAGACCATCTGTTATCATTTGGTCAAAGAGGTTCCATCACGCCGGGGTTCTGCTGCTGGACGCTCGCTCCGGGCCCAGTCACAAGCTTTCTCTCTACTTGGCTGCAGGGCGATGCGGTGTCATGGTCTGGGCTTTGTTTGGCTGCTTCTGTAAGCGTCTGCTTTGTTTCTGCTCAACGCTGCTCTGATTTATGTCCTCCGGTTTGACTTTCTGCTGCTGGTGAGCTGATGTCGGCAGCCTCGCGGGAACAGAACCGTGTGTTTAACAGTTAGGACCAGTCCTGGACCTGGGATGAACCAGCAAGTATATTTATCTGAGCAGGAACACGTCTAAAACATGCAGGGAAAAAATCCAATGCTTTCTTTTCTTCACCAAAGTTTTACTCGACATTCGGGGAGTTGTCTTTGTCCTTTCGTGACGTCGACCTGCTTCCACAGACTTGGTGACTCCAGAGTGTTCTGTAACGACACGGTTGCTAGGCCCGCCATGCCTCGTCCTCATCTTAATTGCATCTGTCGGATCCGTTTCACGATAACTTCTGCAAAATAATTACCCAGCACTAAGCCCACTGGGGAGGCGGGAGCACACAGCATCCGTGGCTCTGTCTGCTGGCTGGCTTCCCTCATCAAAGACCTTTTGGAGCACCAGGTTTCAGACGGAAGCAGAAGTCCTAGTTTTCTGTGTGGAGGTATCTGATCTGCAGCTGAAGGCATCAGAAAATGCTTTTGCCGTCTTTCATTCAGCACATCTCATCAAATGTAGTTCTGATCGTTCATATCAGTGCACAGCAAGATTTATTTGACTAGAAAACCTGGGGGTGGATCGGCAGCAATTCTTTTATCTCAGCATCTGATTTAGCTCCCAAAGGTCAGAAGAGCCATGATGATGATCGCTGCTGATGCAGGAGTTTATGCGGAGAGTTTCCCTGGGAAGACGCCAGGTTTGGTTTGTGTTTGAGCTCATCTGTGTATGAACATGACTCCGGCTCAGCAGAGCAGTAAGACACATTCAAATGATCCACCAGGGACTCGCAGAGGACATTAAACTTCCTGATAAAGAGAACCCATCCAGGAGAAAATGAGAAAAATATAAACATCAAAAAGGCGTGGGGGACCTTTTACCGAGGAATAAAATCCCAGCTAGTCCCAACGCGGAAAACAGGAAGTACATTAGAAAGAAGAGCAGGAGTGGAGCACAGGGAAGGGCTTGACACTAAGAGTTAGAAAAACAATTTAAAAACTTTATCATGAAACACCATAAATCCTCTGACCTCATCGATCAGCTGATCAGTTTTCTCTTCGGGTGGGGGTTGGGTTCACGAGCAGAACAGAAAATCTCTTTTAGGCCAAAAACACAACAAATAAATAAAGTGTGATTGCTGAGAACAAACTTGTGTGCAGGTGATGCAAACAATTTTAGAGGAACCGAGTGTTCAGAAAGTCCCCGGTTAAAGTAAAAGTTACTTAGTTGCATTTTTGTCAGTGTAAGGATGGCTAAATCTAAGTAGTGCATAATCACAACGCAGGTTCACAACACGCTCGTACACACACACACACACACACACACACACACACACACACACACACACACTGCAGCATGTTAGAATCATGTGAATGACTAATTTAACTACATTGAACTGCTTTTGTAATAATTTAATCTCTTATTCTGGAGTAAAATAAAGAAACAAGCTAAATCATCACAAATCTGCGGAATCAAGAAGCATCTTCTGAGTTCAAACAGGGATGGAGCACAATGTTTACACCTGAACAGTACCAGGATGTTTTCACTCAAAGAGGCCTGCAGGTCTTCTGTTTTATGAGCAAAGCGCTGATAATCCGCTTGTTATGAGCTATAAACGTTATTTTGCCGCTTCCGTGCGGAGCGGTAGGGAAACACGTTTCAAACACGGAACCGAGTCTGGTTACTGAACCGAGCAGAATTCTGATGACGTCACACCGGTGCGCTAAAGTGCGGGTTCCAACCCACAGGAGAGGAGGGAGAGAGGACGTAAACAGCGAGTGGATCACAGAGACTGAACTGATGTTGTTGAGCAAAACTGCAGTAAAAATGTCTGTTTGTCCTCATTATCTAAGGTGTACCCACCTCCCCCCCCCCCCCCCCCACCCCCACCCCCGTCTAGACGCGGCGCTCAAGCAATATTTTTAATTCATTAAGCTAATATTTATTTTTAATCAGTAACGGATATGATTTAAAATATAGCGAATTACAATTCTTTTAAAAAACATACTCTAGTAAAACTACAGATTTTCAAAACGACTTAAAAAGTATTACACAAAAAAGCTACTCAATTACAGTAAAGTAATTAGTTACTTTCCACCTCTGCTCACTTGTAAACAAGATGCTTAATCTCAAGTGGTTTTATATCCTTAAATATAAGTCAATAACTAAATAAATGAAAACAAATTAAATTATGCGCATATTTAATTGATAATTATGCAAATTTAGAGTGGCACACACGTTTTTTGCTTATTTTTTCACCATCGTAAAACGGATTGCTTAGAAAACCAAAGAGTACATCTCCCACCGTCGAGCCGCTCGTTTTGATGTATAACTTGGGAGGGTGCACGTGTTAACGTCCACAGAAGAAGAATAAAGGTGATCAGGAGCACAACATAAAGGGCCCTGCCAGCGTCTGCGTGTGCTCTATATGACGTCATCAAAGGCTCGTCAGTCAGTAGTAGACTCCACAGCTCACTGTTAACACACGTGTGACAGAGCTCTCATGAGAATCGTCGCGTTTTTGACTTTCTCTCTCAAACACAAGAATATTTACACAAAGACCCAGAAATGCCTGGAAACAACGTCTCTAGTGAAACAAAACCGTCTTGGTATGCAAGGGCGTAGGAACCGGGGGGGACGGGTGGGACGTGTCCCCTCCAATATTGGACAAACGCGCATTTGTCCCCCCCAATAACATGGAGAAGAAAAAGATTGATTTTGAAATATTTGGCTCGCGAGCTTTTATTTTGAAAGACACCGCGGACTTCTCTCCGACACAGCCCCTCCCCTCAGGGAGTTAGCTGGCTGAGTGATGGAGCAGGACCCTTCTCGGAGTTGGAGCCAGGGTAGACACAGGTGTCAGAGAGACGGAAGCAGCTCAGCAAGTTCTTCTCATGGGCAAAAAAATAAAGAAAGGAATTGTGAGTTGGTAATAATTTAGTCCAAGAGTATAATTGTATTTCTGGTCAGACGCTAAAATGGCTGACTAGCGTAAACATCTTGCTAGTTAGCGTTAAACATTAAACAACACTACTAGTCAACAAAAAATGGCGAATTTAACAGTAACAGACAAAAACCATTTGACACGAAATAAATAAAAAAAGTAGAATCTCCACATAAAAATGGAGTTTGTAAGTGTGATTGTTGCTTGTTTGTGACATTCTCATCACATTTCATTTTTAAACCTTATTCATGTCACTTTTTTTCATATAAGAGACCAGAGGAAGTTCAGCAGGAAATGATGAAGAAGGTGAGACAGCTGACCACCAGACCTGCTGAGGTGCAGGTAGGTGCTACAGTGGAGTGAGATTTTAGATGGTTGATGATGAGAGGAAGATTCGAGCATGATAACAAGTGAGCACGACTAAATAATACTATAACAACCATGATTTTAATATTGCACTAGTCGTCCAACAGTATTTTTACTCCTTATTCCTGGCCACTGTTTTTTTTTATTAGAGATCAGATGAAGTTCAGCAGGAACCAGTTGAGGGTGAGACAGGGAGAGCCAGACCTGCTGAGAGTGAGACAGGGAGAGCCAGACCTGCTGAGGGTGAGACAGGGAGCGCCAGACCTGCTGAGGGTGAGACAGGCAGCGCCAGATCTGCTGAGGGCGAGACAGGGAGCGCCAGACCTGCTGAGGGTGAGACAGGGAGCGCCAGACCTGCTGAGAGTGAGACAGGGAGCACCAGACCTGCTGAGGGCGAGACAGACAGCACCAGATCTGCTGAGGGCGAGACAGGGAGCGCCAGACCTGCTGAGGGTGAGACAGGGAGCACCAGACCTGCTGAGGGCGAGACAGGCAGCGCCAGATCTGCTGAGGGCGAGACAGGGAGCGCCAGACCTGCTGAGGGTGAGACAGGGAGCGCCAGACCTGCTGAGAGTGAGACAGGGAGCACCAGACCTGCTGAGGGCGAGACAGGCAGCACCAGACCTGCTGAGGGCGAGACAGGCAGCACCAGATCTGCTGAGGGCGAGACAGGGAGCGCCAGACCTGCTGAGGGTGAGACAGGGAGCACCAGACCTGCTGAGGGCGAGACAGGCAGCGCCAGATCTGCTGAGGGCGAGACAGGGAGCGCCAGACCTGCTGAGGGTGAGACAGGGAGCGCCAGACCTGCTGAGAGTGAGACAGGGAGCACCAGACCTGCTGAGGGCGAGACAGGCAGCACCAGACCTGCTGAGGGTGAGACAGGGAGCGCCAGACCTGCTGAGGGTGAGACAGGGAGCGCCAGACCTGCTGAGGGTGAGACAGGGAGCGCCAGACCTGCTGAGGTGCAGGTAGGTGCTACAGTGAAGAATGAGATGGTTTTAGGTTACTGATAAGAGGAAGATTTGAATGTAATAATTAGTGAACACAGTTAAATATATGTAATTCCATAACAAGTAGGACTGGGCAGTATGGTTTAAGAATAAATTACATTCTGTATACACTCCCTTAGAAATATCAGAAAAATAAGTGTTAAACTCTGCTTTCTGGTGCATTTAGACTGCAATTTTGGCCACTGTTTGTTTCTTTTGTCCATCTGAAAATTAACGTAGTTCCAGCTGTTGTTGTAAGTGAATTATTTCTTTTTTCATTCTGTCAGAAACAAACAGATTGTTCTGATTGATGGTCAGCATTGTTGGCTGATGTAGTTTAAAATATTCTGATGAGTCAGATCAATTCAGACTGAATATTCACAGCTTTAGTCTTGTATTAAATCTGTTTACACATCTCTACCCATAGGAATAAGATAATATGTCCTACATTCATATTATTAAAATATATCCTACATTCATATTATTAAAATATATCCTACATTCATATTATTAAATAAAAATAAAACACTACTGACACATAAACAGCTTTTTTATAATTAAAACGTCCACGTTGGCCGGTAATCACCTGGATCTGGCTAATGGGGAGTAAGTAAGTAAAAGTTTATTTATAGAGCGCCTTTCACAGACATAAATCACAAAGCGCTGTACAACATGATAAAGATCAGGGCAAATAAAAAACATCAGAAAAACAATAGCAGTGTTAAACGTAGAAAATAAAATCATGAGTATAAACAAAATGAAGGTGTGAACCCAAACAAAGCCTTCTTTTTGAAACATTTAGGGAGGGAACGCCTGGATGAAAAGGTGAGTTTTTAGATGATTTTTAAAGACCTCTACAGTGTTAGAGAGACGGAGATTTGAAGGTAGACTGTTCCAAAGTCTGGGTGCAATAGTCTGAAAGGCCCTGTCCCCTTTGGTTTTCAGTCTGGTTCGAGGAACAGCCAGGAGGTTTTCAGATGTGGATCTAAGGTTCCGTGAGGTGATGTGTGGGGATAAAAGCTCTGATAGGTAGCTTGGAGCCTGGTTGTTAAGAGCTCTTTAGGTCAGGACTAAAACTTTAAACTGTATTCTATATTCTACCGGGAGCCAGTGGAGGGACTGTAAAACTGGAGTGATGTGAGCTCGTCTGCTGGATGTGGTTAGGAGTCTGGCTGCTGCATTTTGGATGGCTTGAAGGCGTGAGAGGGAGGTTTTGCTGAGACCAGTAAAAAGAGCGTTACAGTAGTCTAAGCGTGATGACACAAAGGCATGGATGATTTTTTCCAGATCTGCAGTAGAAACCAGTTTACGGACTTTTGAAATGTTTCTCAGTTGACAGAAACAAGAGCGGGAGATGGTTTTGACGTGTGAGTCTAAACTTAAGGCTGGATCAAAAATAACTCCTAGGTTTCTAATGTTGGCCTTGGCTGATGGGCAAAAAGAGGCAATTTCTTGCTCGATTTTTGGCTGAAGTTCCGGGGGTGCAGCAATCAGGGTCTCTGTCTTGTTAGCATTTAGGACAAGAAAGTTGCTGGACAGCCAGTTACTGATCTGGGTCAGGCAGAGTACAAGTGTGGCCAGCCTGTCCAACTGGTGTGGCATAAAGGACATATAGAGCTGAATATCATCAGCGTAGATGTGGTAGGAGATGTCTGGGAAAGACTGAATGATGCCAGCAGGGGCGTCGGACTGGGGTGGGAAAGGGTACCGTTTACCCAGGGCCCACTGCAGGGAGGGGCCCTGAGACAGCTTTGAATAAAAATGTTTTATTGTTGTTGTTTTTTCTCCCCAACTTACTTAATGTCTTAATAAACTTCCCTTTACCTGGATAAAAAGGTTAAGAAACAGAATTTAGCCTTAAAAATAATAACTGAATAATCTCTGAGGTAGGGCTGCAACTAACGATTATTTTCATAATCGATTAATCTGTCGATTATTTTTTCGATTAATCGATTAATCGGTTTGTTATTGTTTAGCTATTTAACCTATACAAGTGATGGATGCATTTCAGTTAAGAACAAAAAAACATAAGAGAATTGTGCAGTTGACTGCAATCTATTTTATTGCACATGAACACAGTCAGCAGTATAAAATGAGCTAAACAGTGCAAAATATCAGTCCAGAATAATTTTTAGCATTAGCTGGAAGCCTGCTCCTTCCACCATGGATAGTGGCCTCATGTCTTTTACCAGCATGTTTAGAATAGAGTTTGTAAGTGGTATGAATTGCTGGGGGGTGAGTGTCTTCTTCCCCATGTAGTTGTCCATCGTTGCTTGTTTTTTTCTGCATAAGAAACACAAATAGACTGAAATAAGTACACATATAAAATAAAGCAGCACACACACTACAACACTAAATCAATATTATATTATTTGAATTAATTAACAATATACAGTGATCATTTATTTTGAGGGTTACGTTCTACAAAATAGCCCGCAACAGGAGATATTCAGAAAAAAAGTAAAACATTTTTACTATTAAAAAGCTCTAAGTAAGAAGCTCATGAGGTTTTTACTTTGAGTCGGGAGTGTTTAAATTAGCCAGAGAAATGTGAAAAATGTTTATTTTGTGTAATACTGTTTAAGAAACATGATAAAAATGTGTTGTGAGGCGTTTTACAGCGTTAGATAGTAAAACAGCCTTTTAATAGTAAAAAAATGACTTTTTCTGAATTTCTCCTGTATTTAAAAATTGAAAGTGTACAACTATGCCGCGTTATATTCACCTGGACACAGCTTGTCTGTATATTTTTCTCCGCGGAGTTGTCCTTTTTTGAATGAGGAACATAGTTATGGGTTTGTGCCGTTTTTCTCTTAACGAGAACATTCTTATAAACAGACGTGCTAAATTTGGCAAGCGCATGATACACAACACGGAGGAGATTCACGATTGCATCTAGTCAATCAGAAGTAGAACACCGCAGACTGACGCGGCAAAAAAACATGTTTAACATCCACTATAACGAACTCAGCTAAAACACTAAGTCCAGCTTGTTTATTTTCTGTTACTTACCGGGCTGGCTCTTCCAAATGACGGCTCACTTGACCGCGGTGCTCTTCCTCTGCTGCATCAGCCCCCACATGCTTTCGTCTCAAATGTGCTCCCATACTCGTGAGGTTTTTGTCCGGGGTTTCTCTTCAGTTTTGTCGCTTCTATTTTTCTTCCGTATTTCCTCTTGTTCCGCCATCTCTCACAGCAAGATGAGCGTCAGTAACGTGATACGTCATGAAAACCGAGGGCACCTATTGGCTCATTTCTTCTTCTACGGCTCCACTGGTAGATCAGTGGCTCATTACTGCCACACACTGGCGGCAAATTTAACAGCTTGTAACCGATGTCAGATTGTGGTAAAAAATAGACTTTATGCGGTAAAATATGATTATTAAACAACTAATCGATGACTAAAAAAGTTGTTAACTATTTTAATAATCGATTATAATCGATTAAATCGATTAGTTGTTTCAGCTCTACTCTGAGGCATCTATCACCCCTTAAAAATGTGCAAAGTGGTTTAGTCCACACCACGGCCAGGGGCTGCACGGCCGCATATACAGCTATGAGACATCGCAGATGCCGACAGCCAGAGCTGGAGGCAGGAGAGTCAGTCATGTCTTTTTCCCAAGAAAGGGAAATCTGGCTTCCAGAAAAGAAAAGAAGGAGAAGGAGGAAAAGTTAATTGAACAGAAGCAAGTAGAAGGACGGTGAGCAGCAGCAGCAGAACACAGTTTTAGCTGATATTAGCTAGCTCTCAGAAGCTGCATTCATGTTAGGTGTTCAGTGTTAAACACCTTTAGTTTCACCATCAAGATCAAATATAAATTAATTAGTGTTATCAGTGATAACACTAATTAATTAATATATATATTAATCAGAATTATTATCGCGGGTGGCCGCCGCCAATTAATTCGCGGACCTCGCAGTAAAAACAGGTTCACTCTGTGTGGATATTTCAGCTCCTTCCCAGTCATGGACCAGGACAAACTTGGTATCGATGGATTCGTGGTAATCTCAGGAATGAGAAGCTGCCACTGCTTTTCGTATAGCATGATGACACTGGTGTTAGAGGATTGTTATTGACTTGGTTAGATATTTTAAGCCTATTTTTAATTTCTTTATATTTGATCTTGAAAACGGACAATCTTATAATTTGGCTGATAATGCAGGGATTATAAAATTTAGAGTACATTACATTCACAGAGAGAACCTGGTTTATTTCATGTCATATGTATTTAATATATCAATACATATCAGCAAAGCTTAACATCATGAACCATGACAGACATGACTGAAGAGCAGATGAAGATATCCTGCCAGGCACTGATGAGAAAATATTACAAGGATCTCACAGCTGAATTTGAGAATGAGATGCTACACCTGAGAACAATATATGGTGCCACATTTCCACACATTCGGTCTCCTCTTGAGCTGCTTAATGCCATCTATACAGGATGCAATTACAGAGCATTTCTGGAGAAGTTTGTATTAAACTGAGGATTTTTTGCACACTACCTGTGACTGTTGTTGGGGGTGAACGGGCTTTTAGCAAACTGAAACTGGTGAAAAATTATTTGAGATCAACAATGTCCCAGGATAGACTGAACAGCCTAGCTCTTCTGTCTATTGAAAGCCAATTAGCCAAAGGATTGGACTTTAAAGATCTCATAAGTGATTTTGCTAACATGAAGACCCGTCAGTGGGCATTTACTGGAAAATAAATTCCAGGATTTTTGTTTGAACACATTGTTGGCAAATAAAAATAATTATGTGTGAAGTCTGGGCTTTTCACTTTTATTATGCTGGCATTTGTATTTGCTCAATATAGAGGTTAAACTAAGATCATATTTATTATCTTGTCTTATAGCATGACAAAAAATGTGTAAGAGAGATATTAAGTAATTGAGCATGGGGGCCCACCTAGACGACTTGTACCTAGGGCCCAGAATTTGGTGCTACGCCCCTGGATGCCAGCTAGGGGAAGAATATAGAATGCGAATGGTAGAGGCCCTAGAACTGAACCTTGTGGGACCCCGCATGTTAGAGAGGCAGTATCTGAAGAGAAGGTTTCGGACTTCACTGTGAATGTTCTGTTGGTGAGATAAGAAGAGAGCCAATCTAGAGCAAAACCTGAAATCCCAGCCAGGGCCTTCAACCTGTTTAGTAGAACGTTGTGGTCTACAGTGTCAAAAGGAGCCTAAGTCTCCTCCCCTTCTGGCTGGGTCATGGGTCCCCGATCAAAAAAAAAACAGAATGTTAGTGAACTGGGCTATAAAAGTTATTTTCTTGTCTTTGTGGGCTTTGCCTTACGCCCTGAGTCACATCTGTCAGACTTTTCTAATCCTAGAGTTTCACCGTCTATCAGATTTTCTATCAGAAGCTAATGCAGGAGATAGCGGCAGGAGACTTTGTTCATGTTCAGCCTGCATGAAACACTCAGTGACACATTAGAATCAGAAATAATCATTTAATGTATTTTTTTCAGTGAAGTTGACCTACGGTATGTATTGACAACAGATTTGTTAGATTTCCAAAATGTGTCCCCCCCAATATTAAACTCGTTCCTACGCCCTTGTTGGTATGAGACGTGCCTCGAAGATCCAGAAGTGGATTACAATCTGAAAATAAATTTTGATTCTGACGGAGACGGCCAAGAAAGCTCCGAACATGATTTGAAACCACTAGAAAAAACTCCTGGATCTGGAAAAGTCCAGCAGGAATCAGCTGCTTGTGAAAAACATGAAAACGTGGAAAAACTTTTAAGGCAGGTGAGTGAACTCAAAAAGCATCTGAGCCGTGCAAACGAGTCTCTGAGGAACGAGAAGAAAAACAGAATTAAGGCCGAGTCCGATTGTGCTTTTTACAGGAGAGAAATTAATGAACTGGAACAAGGACTGGATTATTACCAGAGCAAGAGAGAGACCCATGAAGAAATCGTGAGAACTTTAAATATTCAACTTAAGGAAAAAGATGATTTATGCGAAGATCTCCAGAAGCGTTTAAAACAGGAATCTCAGATCAGAGCCCACCAAAGACAGAAGATTCAGGAGAAAGACATAAGTAACGAGAACTTAAAGAAAGAAATCAGTAAACTGGAAGAGAGACTGGGTTTCCATCAAAGTGAGGCAGAAACCCCAGAAACCCAGCACAAAAGAATTATGGCTTTAGAAATTCAGCTGCAGATAAAGGAAGGCGTCTGTGCAGATCTCCAAAAGCGTTTAGAGGACCAGCCCGACCTCAGGCGCCAGCTAGAAGACGAACAGAAGAACTGTTTCTACAAAGATTTAATCAATCAGAACTTCAAGAAGCAAATTGGAGAATTAGATAAAGAAAACACCGATCTTAAAACCAAGATGGAGGATTTTTACTCCATGAAGAAGCAGTTGGATGAGGTGTCTGCACAGCTGGAGGAGAAATCTTCTCTCTGTGTAAAACTGGAAGAACGTTTTAACAAAGAAAAGCAGCTGAGAGTCCAGTTAGAGAAAAAACAGCCGAAAAAAGACATCAGTAAGGAGAAGTTACTGATAGAAATTAATGAATTAGAGCAGGGACTGGATTATTATCAGGATGTCGCAGAAACCAGACTGAACAGACTGCAGACTTTAGAGAACGAGCTGCAGAAAAAGGAAAGTCTCTGTGAAGATCTGCAGGAACGTTTAAACCAGCAGAGCCTGCAGTTAGAGCAAGAACTACAGAAGAGTCACAACAAAGACTCAGTTCATCAGAGTTTAGAAAAAGAAATTGGAGATCTGCAGAAGAAGAACGGAGACCTCATGAGCAAGTTGCAGACTATGGAGGACACAGAGACCAGACTCTATGGGGCAATCACAAACCTTCAGCTGGAGAAACTCAGAATAAATGAGCAGCATGAAGAAGAGTTTGAAGCCCTGAGACTGCAGCTCCAAGACCGTCTCTGCTCTGAGCTCCAGGCTGCTTCTGAAGGGAGTTCACCAGAGCCACACACACCTGTGGAGAGTCTGGAGACAGATCCTACTCAGGATTGTCAGACGGACGCAGACATTTGTCCTCCGACTGAAATCTGTCACGAGTCAGAACTGGTTGGATCTGTAAGTCTCCATGATGATGACTGTCCACCTAAAGAGGACCGTCCACAGACAGTCAGACACCAGAAGAGCGTTTCTATGTGGAGACGCTTTAAAAAGTTTATGACTCCGGCGTGTCGACGGAAACACAAAACCACGTCATAAACAGATCATGTGACTGGTTGAACCCCCCCGAACACACACAGCCAGAGGAAAAAAACAGGGCTGCATGTTGGAGACGATGTAGAAAGTTTAGCTTCACAGCGAGGTCACCGGTTCAAATCCTTTCCATGTGAAGTTAGCATTTTCTCCCTCATGTATGCGTGGGTTTTCTCCGGGTGCTCCGGTTCCCCCCACACGTCTCTGGCTGTGAGTGAGCGAGTGAATGCGTGAGTGAATGAGTGAGTTAGGGCTGGGCGATATCACCCAAAGTCAATATAACGCTATAAAGAGGATTTCACCTAGAAAACGATACATGGACGATAGCTACAGGCACGCGCAGAAACAAAAGTTGTCACATGCATTACGCTGAGTCAATGGCTGTGTTCGAGTTGAGGCGCGCCTCGCCTGGAAAAGAGACGAGAGCAGACGGACGCGGCAGGGGGGGGTGGCTGAAAGCCGGCATTTAAGTCGGACATATTTCCCTACATGTGTAGCTCGCGGGTGACGACGGGTGAAGATATCGCATTAGAGTTCATAGTTTAATTTTTTATTTTAATTCTGGTGCCTGTTTGCAACTGAAACACATCCTCACATGCTTGTGGATATCATATGTTGTAGACATGTGCATATGAAGGCATGACTGTTGTAAGAAGCAAAGGTTATCAGCTGTAGTTTTAGTGTGCTCATAGGAAACGTGGCAAAAGAAGACTACAGTGATCCCTCGTTTATCGCAGTAGATGCGTTCCAGACCTGGCCGCGATAGGTGAAAATCCGCAAAGTACGGACACCATATTTACAGTACAGTACTATATTGAATTATCGTATGATCATATTCTCTTTTTGTGGGTAAAACTAAAGAAAAATATTTTTTACTTGTTTTTTTTTATTGTTTTATTACTAAAAGTGCATTTTATGATGAAATTGATGAAAAAACAGGAATTTCTTGATATTTCGCATAGAAAAATGCCACGAATCGGTGAAAAATACCGCAAATCGACAAATTTCCCTTGAATAAGGCTCCAAAGAAAAAAATCCGTGAAGTCTTGAATCTGCGATAAATGAACCGCAAAGTAGCAAGGGATCACTGTAAACACATTTCTCACATGGCCTACATAGAGCTCCGGGAGTTGACGCCACTTCTCCCGGCATGCAACAGTTCAAATCAAATGGTGCCATCTTGGCAGGCAGTTGCCCGCACTTAGGCTATTGTTATTTGCAGAAAACCCAAACTAGAAACCCCAGGATGCCATAACAGATGCGGACAAGATGAGGGAAGAGCCGAATTCCCCGAGATCCATAACACAGCAAACATTGGATCATTGCAATAAAACGCGCTAGTGACCGGGCTAAAATGAAACTGTGGGATCCCGGGAGCAAAGGTTTTTGCGTACGCAACGACCACTTCATATCAGGTAGTTAAACCTGGATCAAGATTGGAACCAATCAGATCTTAGATCAGGTGAGAGCCAGGCGTTTCCCATCATGCCCTAGGTTTTGCACCCGGTGGAGAGCAATTGCAGAATTTTGCTCCAAAATCTGTGACCGCCTTGATCTCACGATGCCTACGTAGGCATGGCGTAAGAGCAAGTCGGACACAAATCTAACCGGCATGCACTGCGTGCCGATCACCGGTGATCTAATCTGCGCGGAACTGGCTCATCTCGAACACGGCCATTTTTATGTGACTCAAGGCAGTACAGCTTCTTAAAGGGACCTGAACGTTGCCAACCCTCACACACCTTTTCTTTTTTTTTTATGATAAAATTTATTGACATGGCAAAATGATCTCGATAACAGTCAGACATTTCATTAACACATTTTTTATGTATTGCCCTGCCCTGGAGTGAGTGAGTGAGTGAGTCCCATCCGCTGAATCACCACCTAAACGCGGTGGCTGGGTTTGTGCATCTCTATGAAGGCTGAAGGCTGTTGTGTCGGGGTCTCGGTTCCAGGTGAGTCTACCCTGGCGTAGCTTTCTCAGCTGAGAGGTCAGACTAAGAGTGATTCAAAGACTTATTTTATAGGAAGCCGTGAAAAGGGCGTGGCTGGTCTGTGGATCTCCGGAGGCAGCAGACAGGTACCAGATAGCCAAGCGGGGTGCTGCAGTGGCAGTTGCCGAGGCAAAATCTCGGGCGTGGGAGGAGTTTGGTGAGGCCATGGAGAAAGACTATCGATCGGCTCCAAAGAGCTTCTGGCAAACTGTCCGGAGTCTCAGGAGAGGAAGGCAGCAACTCGCTCACACTGTTTACAGTGGGGATGGGGAGCTGCTTACGTCAACTGGGGCTATAGTCGGACGGTGGAAGGAATACTTTGAGGAGCTCCTCAATCCCACCTACGTGCATTCCGAGGAGGAACCAGAGCTGGGAGACCTGGGGATGGACTGTCCAATCTCGGGGGCAGAAGTTGCTGAGGTAGTCAAACAACTACACAGACGCGGAGCCCCCAGGGCCAGATGAGATTCGTCCTGGGTATCTCAAGGCTATGGATGTTGTAGGGCTGTCGTGGTTGACACGTCTCTGCAACATTGCGTGGTCATCGGGGGGCAGTTCCTGTGGAGTGGCAGACCGGGGTGGTGGTCCCCATCTTTAAGAAGGGTGACCTGAGGGTGTGTTCCAACTATAGGGGATCACACTCCTCAGCCTCCCTGGAAAGGTCTACTCCAAGGTACTGGAGAGGAGGGTCCGATCGATAGCTGAATCAGATTGAGGAGGAGCAATGTGGTTTTCGTCCTGGCCGTGGAACTGTGGACCAGCTCTATACCCTTGCAAGGGTGATGCAGGGGGCATGGGAGTTTGCCCAACCAATCCACATGTGCTTTGTGGATTTGGAGAAGGCTAATGTCCGCGTCCCCAGGAGCACCCTGTGGGGGACGCTCCAGGACTATGGGGTGGGTGGCTTTCTGTTAAGGGCCATTCAGTCCCTTTACCAGAGGAGCGTGAGTTTGGTCCGCATAGCCGGTAGCAAGTTTCACCTGTTCCCAGTGAGGGTTGGACTCCGCCAGGACTGCCCTTTGTCACCGGTTCTGTTCATTACCTTTATGGACAGAATTTCTAGGTGCAGCCGTGGTGTGGAGTGTGTCGAGTTTGGTGGCAGGAGAATCTCGTCTCTGCTTTTTGCGGGTGATGTGGTCCTCCTAGCTTCATCCAGCTCTGACCTTCAGCTCTTGCTAGGTTGGTTCGCGGCTGAGTGTGAAGTGGCTGGGATGAGGATCAGCACCTCCAAATCTGAGACCATGGTTCTCGACCGGAAAATGGTGGCTTGCCAACTCCGGGTCGGGAGAGAGGTCCTACCTCAAGTGGAGGAGTTTAAGTATCTTGGGGTCTTGTTCACGAGTGAGGGTAGGAGGGATCGGGAGATTGACAGGCGAATTGGTTCGGCGTCTGCAGTGATGCGGACGCTGAGCCGATCTGTCGTGGTGAAGAGGGAGCTGAGCCAGAAAGCCAGGCTCTCGATTTACCGGTCGATCTACGTCCCAATCCTCACCTATGGTCATGAGCTTTGGGTAATGACCGAAAGAACGAGATTGCGGATACAAGCGGCCGAAATGAGTTTCCTCCGTAGGGTGGCCGGGCTCAGCCTTAGAGATAGGGTGAGGAGCTCGGGCATTTGGGAGGGACTCGGAGTAGAACCGCTGCTCCTCCGGATCGAAAGGAGTCAGTTGAGGTGATTTGGGCATCTGGTCAGGATGCCTCCTGGACGCCTCCCTGGGGAGGTGTTTCGGCCATGTCCTGCCGGTAGGAGGCCCCCGGGTCGACCCAGGACACGTTGGAGAGGTTACATCTCTAATCTGGTCCGGGAACGCCTTGGGGTCCTGCCGTAGGAGCTATTGGAGGTGGCCGGGGAGAGGACGGTCTGGAGCTCCCTAGTTGGGATGCTGCCCCTGCGACCCGGACCCGTATAATCGGAGGAAGATGACGACGATGACGACGACGCCATGAAAAGATGCTTTTGTCACACATCACACCCACTTAGGTGTTGACCATGGCATGCACTGTTTTCCTGGGGCTGTTTAGTGATTGTGCAGCAGAGAAATCAATAATGATCAAAAAACATTTAATCATTTCTCATTTTGGGTGTGTGCTAGGGCTGCACAATTAATCGTGATCTCAATTCCAAATGATAACGATTTTAAGCAGCTGGCTAGATAAAAAAGGACTGTGTTCTCTGTTCTGGTCCTGCCATGCTCATCAACAATCATGTTGTCATTTTAAATGTTATATTTTGTTAAAAACCGTGGTTTACATTTTAAGAAACATGCCTATTACCTACCTCTCTCATCATCAGTGTTTAACTTATTCAAAAGTTGTGTACTTAACCCTCTCAGGCTCAAAATAAGTTTTGATAAAAGGACGAACAACTAAGTCCTTCAGGGTACTTCTGAATTAAAAACGCTCATGAAATACGTATGTGGAGTAACCAGGTAGGTAGATTTTAACCTGCCTGCCTCCAGAGGGTTAAGAGACGACGAGAGACATTTATTGTTTTCATGTTCAGCGACAGCTGTTATAAAGCTGATGTGCACGTAATCAGTGCAATAAACACTTATTCTGGAAAAAAATCACGAGAGAATCGGGATCTCACTTCTAAGCAAAATCCTGATTCTCATTTTAACCAGAACTGTGCAGCCCTAGTGTGCGCATGTCTCAATCTGCCTAGCCAGCTAAAACTCTCACGTACGTGCAGCCAATTACTCTTCTCCACCAGAGAAAATGATCTCTTCAATAGAAGTGTGCATCCCCACAAATGTTACGTAGGATCTTGCTTTTGGGCCTCCATAGCTGCATTCTTGTGCTGGCGGGCAGGTCCCCTTTCACTGTTCTGGAAGGAGGTGGACTCTGGTTCACTTTTTTGCAAAGACTTTCCATATTTCAGCTCTCAAGATGATGCCCTGCACGACTCGGTGCTTTTTTTAAATTGCTGCTATTCCTGATTTTGTCTGCACAAATCTTCTTGCTGGTGGTGCATTTAGCCGCGGAATATTTTACCATCTGTGAAAAATCCTGCCATGTGAATTCATGGATTTTTTTTTCACATTCTGTCTCTCACAGTTGAAGTGTACCTATGATGAAAATTACTGACCTCTGTCATCATTTTAAGTGGGAGAACTTGCACAATCGGTGGCTGACTAAATACTTTTTTGCCCCACTGTATATGTAAACATATATTTATGTACGTATATGTAAACATATTTATTTATGTATATGTAAACATACATTTATGTACGTATATGTAAACATATGTTTATGTACATATATGTAAACATATATTTATGTACGTATATGTAAACATATGTTTATGTACATATATGTAAACATATATTTATGTACGTATATGTAAACATATGTTTATGTACATATATGTAAACATATATTTATGTACGTATATGTAAACATATTTATTTACGTATATGTAAACATATGTTTATGTACGTATATGTAAACATATGTTTATGTACGTATATGTAAACATATATTTATGTACGTATATGTAAACATATGTTTATGTACGTATATGTAAACATATGTTTATGTATGTATATGTAAACATATATTTATGTATGTATATGTAAAAATATTTATTTATGTATATGTAAACATATGTTTATGTACGTATATGTAAACATATGTTTATGTACGTATATGTAAACATATATTTATGTACGTATATGTAAACATATGTTTATGTACGTATATGTAAACATATATTTATGTACGTATATGTAAACATATGTTTATGTACGTATAGGTAAACTAATGTTTATGTACGTATATGTAAACTTATTTATTTACGTTGGTAGAACGTTTATTGTCTCTACATGTTTTCTGATTTCTCCTTTTTCCATGAATGGTTTTAACATATTTTTCATGTTGTTTTGTATTTCATTTTTTTAATGGTTTGTATGTTTTTATCGTTTAACATTTGTTCCATGAGTTGTTTTAATGTGTCCATTATTACTGTAGTCCTTCCCTCGTCAGCTGGTAGGATGACGGTGTCGTTGTCATTGCTGCTCTTTCTTGTTTGTGACGTTGCTATGATGTATTCTGCTGTGTTTAATAGGCCAGCTATGCTGTTCCTCATGTCTGCTTCGGTACTTTCTTCTGTGATTTGTAGACAAGCCATCTGTGTTGCTACTATGAATCCTTCAAACGGGATTTTATTGCATAAATGAGTCATTTTTCAGTAAACTTTCTTCTGCTTCTGTGAGTTCATGTTCATGTGAAAGGTTGCACATCCAGGCGTTGTCCTGTTTTTCTGTCCATCAGTTGGTTTAATTTCTTTATGTGTCTTTGTTTGACCTTGGTGGATTCTTCTTGTTTTTGCATGACGTGTCCTTCTACTTGTGCCATTGTGGCTTTATCTAGTTTGTAAAGCCTTTGGAAGTTCAGGTGTCCATTTTCCTGATCGTTTGTTTTAGTTTGGTTGTGACGTTCCGGATCCTTTCCTTGTCCGGTCCGTTGTGTGCTGTGCCGTCTCCGTTCTGATGGGGGTTTTAATTGCACGGTTGTGGGTGTGATGTCCTCGTCTCAGCACCTTTAGTTGAAGTGGGGGTGGTTCAGCTTTAGGTGTAACTTCTCCAACCGTTTATTGCTGAAAAACAATCATGTTTAATTGTATTGTTAGTAACGTTGCTGTTATGTGGTGAACTTCATTTCTCCTCCATCGTTTAAACAAACAGAGAAGCAGGGACGGAGCTGCAGATCTTCTCAGACCCTTCAGAGCAGATCTGAGTTATGAAACAGAGCCACAGACCGTCTGGCTGCCCCGCTGAACCCAACACTTTTACTTATACAGGTGCTGGCCAGTAAATTAGAATATCATCAAAAGGTTGAAAATATTTCAGTAATTCCATTCAAAACGTGAAACTTGTACATTATATTCATGCAATGCACACAGACCAATGTATTTCCAATGTTCATTACATTTAAATTTGATATTCATAAGTGACAACTAATGAAAACTCCAAATTTGGTATCTCAAAAAATTAGAATATTCTGAAAAGGCTGAATATAGAAGACACCTGCTGCCACTCTAATCAGCTGATTTACTCAAAACACCTGCAAAGGCCTTTAAAAGGTCCCTCAGTCTTGTTTTGAAGGCACCACAATCATGGGGAAGACTTCTGACTTAACAGCTGTCCAAAAGACAATCATTGACACCTTGCACAAGGAGGGCAAGACACAAAAGGTGATTGCTAAAGAAGCTGGCTGTTCGCAGAGCTCTGTGTCCAAGCACATTAACAGACAGGCGAAGGGACGGAAAAAATGTGGTAGAAAAAAGTGTACAAGCTCTAGGGATAACCGCACCCTGCAGAGAATTGTGACGACAAACCCATTCAAAAATGTGGGGGAGATCCACAAAGAGTGGACTGCAGCTGGAGTCAGCGCTTCAAGAACCACCACGAGGAGACTCATGAAAGACATGGGATTCAGGTGTCGCATTCCGTGTGTCAAGCCACTCTTGAACAAGAAACAGCGCAAGAAGCGTCTCGCCTGGGCCAAGGACAAAAAGGACTGGACTGATGCTGAGTGGTCCAAAGTTATGTTTTCTGATGAAAGCAAGTTCTGCATTTCCTTTGGAAATCAAGGACCCAGAGTCTGGAGGAAGAGCGGAGAAGCACAGAATCCACGTTGCATGAGGTCCAGTGTAAAGTTTCCACCGTCAGTGATGGTGTGGGGTGCCATGTCATCTGCCGGTGTTGGCCCACTCTGTTTCCTGAGGTCCAGGGTCAATGCAGCCGTCTACCAGGAAGTTTTAGAGCACTTCATGCTTACTGCTGCTGACCAACTTTATGGGGATGCAGACTTCACCTTTCAACAGGACTTGGCACCTGCACAAAGTGCCAAAACCACCAGCACCTGGTTCAAGGACCATGGTATCCCTGTCCTTGATTGGCCAGCAAACTCGCCTGACCTTAACCCCATAGAAAATCTATGGGGTATTGTGAAGCGGAGGATGCAATACGCTAGACCCAACAATGCAGAGGAGCTGAAGACGACTATCAGAGCAACCTGGGCTCTCATAACACCTGAGCAGTGCCACAGACTGATCGAGTCCATGCCACGCCGCATTACTGCAGTTATTGAGGCAAAAGGAGCCCCGACTAAGTATTGAGTGCTATACATGCACATTCTTTTCATGTTCATTCTTTTCAGTTGGCCAACATTAGAGAAACACACATTTTTTCATTGGCCTTTAGAATATTCTAATTTTCTGAGATACCAGATTTGATGTTTTCATTGGTTGTCACCTATAAATATCAAAATTAAACGTAATAAACATCGGAAATACATTGGTCTGTGTGCTTTGCATGAATATAATGTACAAGTTTCACGTTTTGAATGGAATTACTGAAATATTTTCAACCTTTTGATGATATTCTAATTTACTGGCCAGCACCTGTAGCTACAGCTTCATGCTTCTCCAGGGTTCTGCTGTTTGGTCCCGATGGAGTCCGCGGGTCCGCCTGCACCACTGATGTACAAGATGCTGCAGCGACAGCATGAATGAATCATTTCTGCATCACAGTCGGGGTTGGGCATGAGTGCATGTGGCAAGATGGCTGCAAGCTGGGAGAGTTTACATTCATCCTGTCATCAGGGCCTGAAGGAGATTTAGTGTCTGTCTGCAGAACAGCGGGAAAAGTTTCAGTCAAACATTCACTTAGTGAGTTAGTGAGTGAGTGTGTGTGTGTGTGTGTGTGTGTGTGTGTGTGTGTGTGTGTGTGTGTGTGTGTGAAAGTGTGCAAGTGTGTGTGCATATGGACGTGTGTGTGTGTGTGCGCGTGTGTGTGCATATGGACGTGTGTGTGTGTGTGCATATGGACGTGCACGTGTGTGTGTGTGTGTGTGTGTGTGTGCATATGGACATGCGTGTGTGTGTGTG